>NW_023495387.1:0-11633 GCF_904425465.1 Colossoma macropomum
TTTACAAAAACTCACACACCTTCTGTTTGCTTTGAACACAAGGAGATCAAAGTAACATCAAAACCACAATGTATTATCTGTTATTACACTCTCTCTGAAACAGCTGAGGTTACATTTCTGAGGTGAAACAAATAAAAAAGTGAATATCTTGTGTCTGCCACATGTGCACAGTTTAAACTGGGAGCAGTGCAGGGTTTTTAGCATATTTATCTGAAAGCAAATGGAAGGAAAAGGAACTAGAACATGTACGCAACAAAAATATGAAAATTTTGAATATTTATAAAATAAAAAAAATGTTTCTAATATGGAAACAAGGATCACAGATCTATTAACACAAAGGTTTGAAATTAAGCTTAGGGTAAACTGGTTCCTGAATTGATCACAAGACAGAGAAATGAAACATTTCATGATTCATACAGCTCAACCACCTCACTGACGACTGTCCATCAAACTTCATCATCAGGATAAGAAAGTGGACATCATTCTCATCATCACATCAGGTACTCATTGTGAAGATGTGCTTAAACATCTTTAGACAGTTTCATTATACATGTGATATTTCTTTTATATTTTTCTTTCAGGTGTATTCAGTGCATCAGTAGATCAGGAGACTGGCGTTTTTACAAAGGAGGGAGAGCCTGTTGCAATGAAATGCTCTTATGTTTGGCTCTACTGGTACAGACAGTATCCTAACAGAGCTCTACAGTTTATAAGGTGCTTGATAATCCAGTGTCGACAATATACCATACATTACATCACATTACTTTACAAAAACTCTCACACCTTCTGTTTGCTTTGAACACAAGGAGATCATAACACTCAAACTACAATACATTATTACACTCTCTGACATTCTGACATGCCTGAGTGTGGTTAATAAAGTGTGAATGCACATGTGGCAGACAAAGGAGATATTTCAGTTTAGGCTGTGTTTTGATTTTTATTTATTTATTTTTTTTTATTTGACTAAGATTAACCTTGAACTCTCACACTAACACTGTTTCCTCCTTCGCTTAGGAACTACAGCAAAATTACAGAAAGAAAATGTGTACACAAACTGTTGGAAATCAATAAATGTTTAACATTCTGTAGGTTAAGGCATGCAATTATATTAAAATAATCCCTAAATATTCATATATTCCTGTAAAATGTGGTGGCTCACACTAAACTGTATCTATTTTCATTGTTTTGTTCCTAACATAACTTACCAGTTTAACAGATGAACTGATGGAGCTGCTGAACACTATTAATCTACAAGCTCTATTAGCTACCGAGCTCAGTCTAAATGTCTGTACTTTTAACACCAGTGAATGGCAAAACCATAGGATAAACATCACCGGCAGGCCTACAGTTTGAACAAATGTTTGATGTAGCAGCTACCTCATCTGTGCATATTAGCAATTAGCTGTGCAAACTCTATCAGATACCTTGGAATTAGCTTAAATTGATCAGGATAAACAAAGACAAATAATCTCTAGCTACTTAAAGATTAAGGTATAATGAACAAATGTATTTAAGAAAATTTAAACGCATGAAACAGCAGGAAGAATATATGTACTTACATTTTTGTAAAAATCAGTAAGAGAGGAGGACCTGCATGGGAGGGTGTAGCTGTTTAAAGGTTGTCTGTTCATATGGTTTAATCACATTGAACAGTTAAATGGTTTTCACAAAGTTTTTCACATGTCTGAGATGGTACAATATCAGAACTTTAACCTCTGTAATTCTGTAAAAGGCTGTAATTCATGGCTGTTTAAAATACATTGTCTGTTCATCCTGAATGATGCACTCTGCAGTATTAATTTTTATATGTAAAATAAAATCTATAAAAGTCTTATCTTATAAAAATATTCACTTAGTATCTTCAAATAATGACTGATATTCTTGAAACTCTGAGTTATAATTATTTACTCAAAATAATGAGTCTTTTTTTTCTCCAAATGGTGATGTCCATCCATCCATCATCTAAAACGCTTATCCTTCTGGGTCGCGGTGGGGTGCTGGAGCCTATCCCAGCTGTCATTGGGCGGAAGGCAGGATACACCCTGGACAGGTCGCCAGTCCATCGCAGGGCAGACAGACAGACATACACATTCACACACTCACACCTAGGGGCAATTCAGCAAGTCCAATTGGCCTGACGGCATGTCTTTGGACTGTGGGAGGAAACCGGAGTACCCGGAGGAAACCCATGCAGACACGGGGAGAACATGCAAACTCCACACAGAAATGACCCTGGTCGCCCGGCTGGGAATCGAACTCAGGCCATTCTTGCGGTGAGGCAACAGCACTACCCACTGCACCACCGTGCCGCCCCCAAATGGTGATGTATTTTCTTAAAATAAAAAAATAAATTTAATTATGCTCTTTTTCTCCTCCACCTCTCCTACCTGGTGGGAATGGGTTTCCACAATAAGAACACATAAAATGAGAGGAGCTATTTTTTCTTACCTGCACTATACGTCTGACATTTCACATTATAGCTCCCTGATAGTGCTGCTATTTGGTTTGCAGTCCCTGCACAATAGTACTAATAACTTTAGTCCTTTAGTCCATTTGTCACTGCACACATGCATGTTTATTCATATTTAATAACTGAAATAGCACATATTTATGTTTAGTATTTTTCTGCGGTTTTTCACTTATTCTAATGATGTATTCTATGTTGTGTATTTGAATTTACATGTGTCCTTGCCATATTGTGATTATGATAAAAAAAGAATTAAAAAATAAAAAAAAAACTTTGACTTCAGTCATCTGATTCCCTTCCAGACTGTATCTTAGAAAGTAGACAGAATAGCAGTGAAACTCAGACTTTGTCAGATTTCTTCTTCATATCACACTAAATGTCTTAAAACTAATACAAAAATATGTAAATAAAGCACTTTAAACTTGATATGAGCATAACAAATTCAGTCTTGATGCACAATAATAAGAAATATGGACTCAATATAAGACTATTTCTCTCATCCAAGTCTCTTGGTAAGACTATATTGCTAGTAATTCAAGTCTCCAAATAATGCACTTCATACTCAAATTAAGCCATCATAAGCCAAGTTTGCTTATCAAAGAAGCAACAGAAAATCAAAATTGTGCTTCCATTTTTTTTTATTAACTTTAACAAGTGTGCTATCAAGACAGCATTATCTGAATACACCACAAGTGCACTAACATGGCAGCTTTATACAAATACACCACAACAAGCATATTTAGGCAGCATCTGAGAAAGTATCAAAAAACATATAAATCCCAGATTTCAAGGCTCTCCAACTCAAATCTACAGCATCAACATTGCTTGTTCTTCATGTGCCATCTTTAAACTTAAAAAAAATAAATAAATAAATAAAAAAAAAATTCTCAAACAAAATGAACAAAAATGTTCCGTCTTGAATCCTTTCCTGCTTTAAAACTAAAGGTACATGTTTTTGGTACAGCACATTAAACTCACGAAATAAACAACAGGTCTCTTTGCTGAAAACTAAAACTAATTGGCAAACTTTTTTTTTGACAACTCAAATATTGCTCAAAAGCAACAGAATCCTGCTAATACATTATATCACCTAACACAGTTTGCAACACAGATAAAAGGGAGACGATTCACTAGGAATGTCAAATGTGGGGCATAACTGTATTCAATATTCAGTTCTCTTTGCTGAATATTAATTTGCAAACTTTTTCCATTCTGACAGCGCTCTCTTGTAAGAAGCAGTGGAATCCTGCTCATGCAGCACATCACCTACCACAACACTTCAGTCTGCAACACAGAAAGAAGTGTGGCAATGCACTTGGGATATGTCAAATGTAATGCGTAACAGTAGGCCATGACATACAGAACACCTTTGTGCAGCAGGTCTTTGGGAAATGGTGTTACTGGGTTTTTCCCAATACTGATCATGCAGTTCTCCTGGTCAATGAGAAGAAGGGGGCTCGACAGAGGGTGTCTACCTAGGACGGCAGCAGCATTTTCTGAGGGCTGCAAAAACAAAAACCCAAAGGCACGATAAACCACAGGCATGGACAGAGCAAATTATATTCATGATTTAAATGACAATCTTTCTTTGCAAGCAGGTCAGTTTTACTCAACTATAAATAAATAAATAACAATTGACAACACTTACCATGAGAATATGGAACAGAGCCTCACTTGGCTGCCCCAGTTTCTTTGGTGGTGGAACTCCTGATGGGAAGAGTGCTGGAAGGCCTTTCAAAATCTCAATGGATTGTTGCACTGTTTAAAAAAAAGTATCAGAGATTTCTAATAATTCCACATGTGTTTTTGTCCTAGCCCTTCAGTCACCAAAGCCCCCAAAACTCCCAAATTTACCCAGAATAAAAACACACATACTACTGAACATGGTTACAAACCTACAAGTCTACACCAGTCTAAGATCTTACATAATTTCTCAGGAACAAACTGACCTTAGACAGGGCTTCAGACTAATGCTTTCCTGTTGACCCAGGGCCAATTATGCTATAATTAAACCATTTTGGGATGCTTCAGGGTCAATTAACTTAACACTCTGCACAACAATCATAACGGCAGTCGTTTGTACCCACCAGTAAATACAGCCATGTTTAATCCAGAAACTGTTTTAAATCATTTTTCTAATTTTTTCATGAAGTTCACCAGCATAATGCTAATGTCCATTAGTCTTTCAATGGTGATCCCTATGTAATATTAACATTAAGCTAACAGTTGTGTGTGTTTTTAGCATGCTCTACCTTGAACATGGACAATTAAAGCTTGCAACAGACATTCAAGTAATATTTCCTGAATATTTTTTGATTTGTTGGAGTTTTACAGTGTCTCTGGAATCTGGTCAAACTTGGTACTGTTCACAGACTGCAGTTGAATGCTTGTGTTCAGTGAACAGCCGACAATGTCATGTAGCACCGAATGTTCAACCATTTCAAATCCAAGTTAGGCCTCAAGGCACAAAATCTACAGAGAAGTGTTTTGCATTTTAGGAATGAGGTTCATTATAAATAATAAAATTTTGCTTAAAAACATTGCATATTTAGTTAAGAGAGTGTTTGATAGATACTCTCATACACGTGAATGCATTTTTAAAATCATACATTTTTATTGTATACATTTTATGTTGAGTGCATGCTTTTGTGGAAAGCATGTACTCCATGTTTTGCAGTCAGACGTGTCATTTTTGGTCATATGGTTATACTACAATTCCAAAGAAAGTCATCCAAACAAAGCAGTGTAATATGTTGGACAGTTGATTTTCACTTTGGGACGGATGAGTAGGTCTTACTGGATTATACACCCTCCACACCACAGGATAATCTGGGAACTTAATCTTAAAACAGTGGTTCCTTGCCCTTCACAGGTGCTACTACTCTATGCACCAACACACCTGATCTTGATCTTCTCCGATGTACTTGTGATTGCTAGGTTGAAGAATCCTCTGCAACTCATCCATGACCTGTAAACTATCAAAAATACCATGGCAAAATATTTCAGAGAACTTCAACTGAATATTCTTGATTTTCATTTAAATCACTATTTTTGGCCTAAAATTGAGATCATAATTGTCACAATTCTTTGGGGCCTTGTGGGGGGAAAAAGTTTGATTCCCCAAAAATTCCAATTTAAAAAGTTAATTTAAACAAAGTTCATGTATACTGCCTTCTAAATAAAAACATAGCATAACTTTCATAATAGTACAAATAAACAAAATTATTGCCAAAAGCACATTTGTGAAACAGACAAAGCAGCTTCACTTTGGCCCTGATTCTGCTGCAAAATGTAAGGATGGCCCCCTCAAGGGTCTGACTTTACTCACACACAATTAAAATTCATTCACTTTTGGCTAAAGATTTGACAAATTAGAGTGTTATTAGAACTGAAGTAGGTTATGTGCATCATCAAAAGGGATGTAACTGGTATGGAATCACAGCAGCAATCTCTCAAATGTACACAAATTGAGGCATGCTTGTAGTCACAGTCGATAATGTTTTGGTCACTTGGGCAAAGCAAATAAGGGGAACTGCATGCAGAGTGCAGAGGCTGCATTATCTATGGTATTTTAATTCAAACTGCATTAAGAAACCAATTGAAATCACATTTTATTATGATTATTTGCATAGCCTTGATAAGCACTAGGTACAGCATATTTTAAATGTTCTGTATATTAAAGAGAGACCTAATATAATGCATAGATGAACTTGCTCTTCACCAGTTACACCTAAAGACAAAGACACTCAAAGTGTGACAGTCGTTAACAAACTCAGGACAATAGAACATCTGCCTTGTGTCATTAATAAACCTTCCCCAGTCAGAGTGCCTGCTTGTCATGATTCATCTGAACCTGGCTGGACCAAGCAAAAAAATTCAATGAATCCAAAGGGATGAGAATATTTGTAAATGTGAACAACTTACATGATCAATTTCCCTAAAACAAGGGTATGCCTCCAAGACTTTGGTGGGCCTGTCTTGCTCCTTCATGACATCTGAATCAATAAATGCCCTTCGAGACTGAAATTCCAAGTCAAGGAGCTGAACTACAGCCCTTTTATTTGGTTTTTTGGTCTTGTACATTTCCTGGAGTGTCCTGTAGTGCCGTGCCTGGGTTTGGGGACTGTCCAGTTGACAGTTTTGACCCGCTGCAAAACAAATGTGATTGTTTCAAAAATGTTAAAAGAAATTGTAAGCAAATTTGCAAGTCCTCATTCAATTTTTTTTTGAAAAACCGATCAGTTGTACATACAGTGACTGGCCACTTCATTAAGTACACTTCCTTGTGTCTACACTCACTGTCCACTTTACCTGGGAGCCCAGACCATTGAAGAAGAGGGTAAAAGGGGACTAACAAAGTATACAAAAAAAAACAGATGGACTACAGTCTGTATTTGGAGAACTACAAAGTGAACCTATATGGTCAGTGGAGCTGATAAAATGGACAAAGAGTGTAGATACATAGCAAGTATCACCAAGGATTAAAACAAATAAAGCAAACAGACAGACATTTCGAACCGATATTTGACGACGCATTTATTATACGCCAGAAGAACACCATTAACATTTAGGCAACGCTGGCTGCGCTACAGCAGCACTGTTTAATGTCTCCCGCAGCACTGTACACACACTCAAAACCTGCAGCTACTCAAGTAGGCAGCTCCATTCATAAAACCCTAGGTAGGATGTTTTGATTATCAACGTTTTGATAATCTCATTATCAAAACAAAAAACAAAAAAACATAAATAATAAGGCACTAGAAGGGAAAGCTGATAAAGGCTAGGTTCAAGTTCATTTTTACACTGTACTCATATAAACTGAATGAAACAAAGCATTCAGCCTCACTTATCATGCTTGGTATAAGTTTATTACCTCTTCACAAACTGGCTGTTTCGGAGCTGAAAGATATGAGCTGAAACTGGCCAAGATGGTAAGTTAGCTCAGCTAACGTTACTTTTAGCGTCTGTCTGTTCATCTTAAAGACTGGCTGCCTTTCTCTGGGTAAAATTTCAAGCCACATGTGATCTACTGTGGCTGTCAGTGGTCTTGATATGGCTTAAATTTAACATAGTCATGGCAAAATGCTGAGTGGGCTTCTGTGATGCGCTGAGGATTTGAACAGTGCTTCAAAGAGCACCAGTGCCAGTGTGCAGACCTCCATTAAAAAACAAGGGTTTTGAAAATTTGGATCCGGTGTGTGGTGGCTTTTAGAGAAGGCAGTCTTGCAAGCTCAAGATGTAAAGATATGTAACACACTGGATATCGGCATTGGCCCGAAATTCCCATAATCAGTGCATCCCTAAAAATTAGAGGTGGACAATATGGTAAAACACAATATCACAATACTTCAGGAAATATTCATGATACAGGATGTGTCATTTTTTTTCCCCACATATTTACTTTTTCTAAAAGCTGAAATGTTAGAACAGGTCATAAAGGGCCAGTACTACTACATTTACTCCTATCAAAACAATTAGTTTTTATTTAATATTTTACATACTATGCTGCACTAAATCCTATTAATTTCTCTTTGAAATGAAATATTCTGTTGTGTAGTGTCCTAAAAGTACTGACTATATCCAGCACTGTGCCATAACTTAAGGATATAACAATAAGGATTAACACTGTCATGTTTCACACCCCTTAAATAAAATGTAATATGGCTTTCCTGCCATTGGACATAATTTAAGAAAAAACTTGAATGCTGAACCTTAGGTATTCATTACACTGCATCAGAGTCAGAAAGAAAATATTTAGGCCAACAATTCAGTGAAATGCCACTACGTTTAGACAGAGCTGTAAAGTGGGATGATTTTGCTTGTACTTCTGATTAAAGTCAGTATATTATGCTTGCTGTAACAAGAACACGTTGCCTGTTGCACTGTTGATTTAGAAGGCAGAGATTTTACAGATATCACCAGGGTAACTACTCCTTACAACCTAGAACAAAAACAATTCAAGCCCCTGTCAACATGGTTTCAAATGTTTACTTTTTTTTAATAGTAAAGATATACCACGGAATAAGTGTTATATTCAAGAAACATATGTAAATTAATACAATGTAATAGTAGACAAATGCTCCAAAAAATTCCAAGCTGCTGCATGCTCATAACTGTGGGTGAGGCAGAACGCAAAATGACTGACAGCAGTGTATCCCAGGCAACGTAAACAAACCGGCTCCAGTGGCATTGGTTCAGCCCTACACGTTAGAGTCTTATAATTGCCTATAAAGCACAACTGCGGGAAAACACTGTGAGCCTTGATGTTAATGGAGTAGCTAACATAATACTAAGCTAACATATCATTTTATTCCTATAGTTAAGGTGGTCCAAAAGCTTTCATGCTCTCATAAATGAAGTTAATCGCTTATGGTAAGATCCTACAACAGATGGCTAACGCAAGTAGGAAGAAGCCCCTAGTTACAATACAAAAAACAGTGTAATAAAGCTTCAGAAGTACTAACAAATTTAGAAAAGCTTAAATAAGCGGCCTGCTCAGAGTTTTGTCTGAGCCTTAGAGCAACAAGAGAGAAGTCACTTGAACATAAGTTCAAGATTCTCTGCTAGTTCACCATAAAACCATCACAAAAACTATGATAAATTTAAAAAAAAAAAAATCTTGAATGACTATTTCTTTGCAATACTGATTCTTCTAACAGTTTGTCCATGTTAGTTACTTTATGAATAAAAATTACAATGCGTAAATCAGTCAAAGCCCTTTTTTCTTCCCTGCAGTTAACTGAATATTTGTTCATTAACTCTTAGAGCTACACAAATAACAGAAAGTATCTACTATACCAAATATAAAAACACTCTTCATAGTAACTATAACCCACAGCACCATGTAAGTATTGGAGAGCCCTAATATAGATTTTCCCTCCCAAACAGCAATAGCAGCCAAATGAGATGAGACATTAAACATTTTCATTATTAAAGCAAATAAGGCACTTACAGGCTTCCTCCTGCTCACTGCTCTCTGAGGTGCTAGACCTGAATGAAGACTTGTTAAGAAGCACAGTGGAGCCACTGGAATCTGCATCATAGTCATCATTTGACATACTACGCGGACTGTCCTTTGATCCAGATCCAAATTCAAGCTGTCATCCTTTTACCCCTGCTTTGGTCTTCATTCCAGAACTTGGCGTATTCTTTTCAGATGAACGGGACTTCCGAGGGGTTCTCACGTTCCGGAGTCTTTTCATCAGCATTCTAGTAATTGTTTCCTGTAACATATTTGAAATTTCTCAATTTATGGCTCAGTACCTTAAATAATGCTGACAGGTACTACCAACCCCCACTCAGCTCCATGATTAACTTGAAGTAATCTAGAATAATTAGTAACGATAGAACTAGGGAAGCATCGATACCAATACTGGTATCAAATATCAGCCCAATACGATGCTCGTTTCCTTACACTAAAAGATAAAAATGCAGTGATGCCAACATCCCATACCTCCTGATACCACATGACATAAGCTTATCGTACACTGCCGCTGACGCCTACTCGATCACTTTAAACATCCTGCCTTGGTATATTCCCGCAAGACATACACTGTGTAATTTTAGCCTATTTTTAAACACATACAAACAGTCACAACCACTTCCCCAGAACAGGTGGAGACACATAGGCTAACAAAACAGAGACGAAATGACGACATTTGCTACCAAAGTCAATATATGCCAACTTTACTCTGTTTGACTGAATAGAATTAGAAGTATAAACTTTGATATAGTGATTTTTTTCACCCATGTACATCACTGCCTAGCTTGGGTTTCGTTGCATAGTGCAGCAAAAGTTAGAAAAGCAGTGTGTTGTTTTGAATGTCTGTAGACAGAGCTGTCTGTAGAGTTTCATGCAGTATGTCAATCAGATGAAATCTTTTCATACAGTATATAAATTCGCAAGTATATAAAATTTCATAAGTATATAAATCTTAGACTTTGTCCACACACAATGGTCCATTCAAACATACAGTGCGAGTCACCAAAGAACAAGATTCCTAAAATCACACTGTGTCTGTCTGGCTTTAGAGGACATTCAGCTACAGCTCAACCAGCCAATCAAAAGACTCCAACAGGACGTAAAACTGGAAACGTGAGCTACTCGGATGCGATTCCTGCTGTCACTGTGCTGTTGCTGAAAGAGACAGTACTTTACGTACAGCTTAATAAAAGCGCTTTTCTGACGTGGAACCAAACCCGCTCTTCTCCACTGCAGCACTACTCAATCCAAACTAACTAACACAGCACAGCTAGCTAACTCACGTTATTTAAATTCAGCTAGATTTTAACAATGTAACTGTGAAGATACATTTCACTCATTTATATTAACAACTACTTAACTCTAAAGTAGATTACTCTCTATGGTACTGGAATTGGTTTGAAATTACCTTACACATACTCATACTCAGTCTGAAAAAATGATATTGATGTATCACTAAATAGAACATGACATTACTCACCCATTCATATTTACATAAGACAGATCGATCTCGCAACATTGGATAGTACTCCACCAAATGTTTGGCCATCGCAATTATGTCATGTTTCGATGGATAATCGAAGTCCTCCACTGTAGCCCGCAGAACAGATATCATGTTGGTCACTGCGTTCCGAATCAGTCGACAGCGGAGTTCTTTGGAGAGGGAGCACTCTTGTTCTTTCCCAGCGAGTTGCTGTTCAAAGCAATGCTTTCTCGCTTGCTCTAACTCAGAGCCAGTATAGACCACATACTCAAGGCTAGGCATTTTCATGACTTTGGATGGACTTGGTTTAGAAGTGATGGAAGTACTGGGACCAGTGGAACATAGAGTACTGGGCTCAGTGTCTTTGGATCTAGAATCTATAAACTATAGATCTATAAACAATTACAAGGGCATAATATGTACCTCTTCTTGATGAGCCACAAGCCATATGGCTTTCCTTTGGAAAAAATGTTCAGGACCTGGTAAGAGATCCCTGATGTCATCACGAGAGAGTTCTGCTAGTTGATCTTCAGTGATGTTGGCAGCTGTACACAAAAATGTTTAGTTAAATAGGTTAGACTGAAATTCAACTTCTTGAAATTTTGAAAAAAGACACTAAATGTAATAATCAAGCTACACAACCTAAACTGCAGTGATTTACACAATAGCCAACAAGCTAACAGTAAAGTTGACTACAT
>NW_023495388.1:0-2522 GCF_904425465.1 Colossoma macropomum
AAACAAATTAACCAAAGGCTCGACTAAACAGGTAAGTTTTTAGCCTAGACTTAAAGATGGAGGCTGTGTCTGAGTCCCGAACACAGACTGGTGGGCTATTCCAAAGCTGGGGGGCTTTGTATGAAAAGGCTCCTCCCCCTGACGTAACTTTATTTATTCTGGGTACTAATAATGAGCAGCACCTTGTGATCTAAGTGGGCGTGTCGGTTGATAGTAGGAAATAAGGTCACTGAGGTACTGAGGAGCAAGGCCATTCAGAGCTTTATACGTCAGCAGAAGAATTTTGTACTCAATGCGGAATTTAACTGGCAACCAACGTAAGGTACACAAAATTGGGCTAATGTGGTCAAATTTCCTGGTTTTGGTGAGAACTCTGGCTGCAGCGTTCTGGACTAACTGAAGCTTGTTATGGTTTTGGCTGGAACAGCCAGAAAGCAGAGCGTTACAGTAATCTAACCTGGGCGTGATGAAGGCGTGAACTAACGTTTCTGTGTCCTGTAGCGACAGTGCATTTCTTAATTTAGCGATGTTACGCAGGTGGAGGAAAGCTATTCTGGTAATATTGGTAATATGCTCATCGAAGGCCAGACTGGGATCAATCGTGACACCCAGACTTTTTACAGATGTGCCTGGTGCAATTGAGAAACTATCGAGATTAAGAGTAAACGTAGGCAGATTATCCCTAGCAGCTTTTGGACCAAGAAGAAGAACTTCTGTTTTGTCCGAATTTAGTAAGAGGAAGTTGCTTGACATCCAGCCTTTAATGTCTTTTACACAGTCCTCTATCTTATTAAGTTCAGTTTTGTCCTCTGGTTTAGCTGAAATATATAATTGTGTATCATCGGCGTAGCAGTGGAAACTGATGCCATGTTTTCTAATGATGGTACCTAGTGGTAGCATATATAAGGTAAATAATATGGGTCCTAAGACAGAGCCCTGTGGAACACCATACTTTACTCTTGTGAGAGCTGATGGTTCACCATTTACATTAACAAACTCATAGTGATCACTAAGGTAAGATTTCAACCACGAAAGAGCTTTACCTGTCACTCCTACTAGCTTTTCAAGCCTGTCTAATAGAATGGAATGGTCTATTGTGTCAAAAGCTGCACTAAGATCGAGTAAAACCAGTAAGGATATGTTTCCTTTGTCAGCGGATAATAAAAGATCATTCACAATTTTCACTAACGCTGTTTCGGTACTATGGTGAGGCCTGAAGCCAGACTGAAATTTTTCATATATATTACTCCTATGCAGATGGGAACATAATTGTTTTGCCACTGCTTTCTCTAAAATTTTTGATAAAAAGGGAAGATTTGAAATAGGTCTATAGTTTGATAGCTCAGAGGGGTCAAGACTAGGTTTCTTTATTGAGGGTTTAATTACACCTAATTTAAGAGATTTTGGAACATAGCCGAGGCTGAGAGAAGAGTTTATTATAATTAGAAAGGGCTTAGTTATTTCTGGCAAAACATCTTTAAGTAAACCTGTAGGAATTGGATCTAGTATACAAGTTGTTGTTTTTGAAGATGAAATAATTTGGACGAGCTCTGTTTGTTGGAGTAAAGTAAAAGACTCCAGCGTCTCTGTAGTGGTTATACTGCACTCTAGATCTAGATTAGGTTTATAGGACGCTGCACTGCAATGCTGTGCATTTTGAATTTTGTGCCTAATCAATTCAATTTTATTACTGAAGAAGTTCATGAAGTCAATGCTGCTGTATGCTGATGGTATCTGGGCTTCAGTAGCTGCTTGATTATTAGTTAATTTAGAGATAGTACTGAATAGTAGTCTAGGATTATTCTTGTTATTTCCAATCAATGACGAGAGATAGGCTGAACGTGCTGACTTTAGTGCTTTTCTATAGTCTACAAGACTCTCCTTCCAGGCAGAATGGAAAACCTCAAGTTTAGTCTGACGCCATTTACGCTCTAATCGCAGTCTGTTTCATAGCTCGAGTATGGTCATTGTACCATGGAGCCTTTTCTGCCTTATTCTTTTACTTTTTAATGGAGCCACATTATCTAAAGTGGAGCGAAAAGTGTCTTCCAAACATTTAGTCAGTATATCTAATTCATTGGGTTCAGACGGACAGCTAATTAAGGACGAAAGATCTGGAAGGTTTTCAATAAAGCTATTGGGTGTAGACGATGTTATAGTACGTTTAACACTATAGCGTGTGGATGGACATATATTACGACTAAAACTGATTTCATATGAGATTAAGTAGTGATCTGACACTGCTGTGGTCTGAGGAAGGATGGCCAAATGCTTAATGTCTATACCTAAGGTCAATATTAAGTCTAAAGTGTGGTTACAGTAATGAGTAGGCCCCATAATATTTTGAGTGAAGCCAAAACAGTCTAAAATAGATATGAATGCCTTACTTAGCGGATCCTGTGGTTTGTGGATATTAAAATCTCCAACAATTATTACTTTATTCGAGATTGTTATTAAACTAGATAACAGGTCAGTAAATTCCTGTAAAAACTCAGAGTAAGGCCCCGGTGGCCTGTAGATTA
>NW_023495389.1:0-111395 GCF_904425465.1 Colossoma macropomum
CCTTTTCATAATGCATTATAAATGGATTTATAGGGATTATAGATTCATTAGACATTCTATTACTGGGCACAAGTTGCATAATTGCTCTAAAGTTGTTATGATTGCATGAAAGACACTTTATGAAGCAAGAGAATATAACTTCATAAATTCAGGGTTAGTAACACATTTTAATATCTGTTTATAGAAACACTGTAAACATGAAAGCTTTTATGGACTGTAACTATATATCACATTTCTCAAACTTTGTCAGGTCATTGCTTTAAATAAAGTGAGGTTCTTAAACGTCTTTTAAATGTTGAGGAAATTTTCGTTTCAGGATTTGAGATTCAACATGGTTTATTGTGAAGGAAGATGGCAGTAATAACATCACACTGTGAATTTACAGTGTGGAAAGAATCAGTACTGTGTGCAGAGATAATACAATGTAAAAGACCACCTGTGAGGTAATATGGTACACAGTAAACTGTTGAATATGTGCTGCTGTATATACAACACCAGAAAATGGCACAAGCAATGTCAGTTTACTAGCTAGACCTTGCTGTAATATGTACGATGTACTAGTGCAGTCAAAAAGGTGCCACATGTAGAACACAAATAGGGAGATAGAAACAACCAGTGTCAGCTATTAAGAGCTGGTGGAAGATGCTGTTTCTGAGGTGGGTGGTGTGCAGTGTGATGCTTCAGAAGCGCTGACCAGAGGAAAGATGGAAAAACAGGGCATGAGCTGAGTGGGAGGCATCTGAGTTCATGGACTAAGCTCCTGTCCGGCATGGGGATGAATAAGTGTCCTGAGGTTGTGTGAGGTCAGTGCCTGTGACTTTAGAAGCAGTTCTGACTGTTGTCTGTAGCCACATACTACTATGTCTGTAGTATGACTGTTGATGCAGCCATTCAGAACTCTCTCTATAATGCAGTGGTAAAATCTGACCATAACAGATGTGCTCATCCCAAAGCTTTTAAGTCCCCAGTCACTGCTGTGCCTTGTTGAGGGCCCTGCTGGTGTTCAGAGACCAAGAGAGGGAGTCTGTTAGCTGCACATTCAGGATCTGAAACTGCTGACACTTTCAACAGGTGAGCCACTGATACTGATGGGAGTTTGATCCTCTCTGTTTTTCCCCAATGAGTCCCCAATGAGCTCCTTGGTTTTGGTGACACTCGGGACCAGATTATAGTTGTGACACCAAACTGGCAGTAACTCCTTCTAAAGGCAGACTCATCATTAGTGCTTATGAGTCCAATCACAGTGGTGTCATCTGCAGACTTCATTAATTCGTCGAGGCTGAGGCAGCACCCATGTGGAGTCCTCATTCTTAGAGTCAGCGTGGCTGAGCACATGTTTCTAAGTCTCACTGTCTGCTGTCCGTAGGTCAGGATATCCAGTACCCAGTTGCAGATGGAGCTGCACAGATCCAGACCACTCAGCTTTAACTCCAGTTTACAAGGAAGAGCTGCGTTAAATGTAGAGCTGTAGTCAGTACAGCTTCCTGAAGTAGGTACAGGGAGATTCACTCGAAAGAGGCCCGAATATTCTGTTGTAGCTCCCGTTAGGATGACGCAATCGGAACCAAAACAATGCGCTACATACCTTGACATATGTGTAATTGGTGGCATTACATGTGATGCTGGAAGTGATCTCCATTTTCTGCCAGACACATTAAGGGGTCCGGGGGAATGCACCCAGAAGTTGCAAATGGAGGATAAGCATGGCGACGACTGTTGGGCGCCCACCTCATCACTCCGACGCAGGAGCATCCCAGCTTGTTTGAAGCTCCATATACTGAGGAGCACGTTGCACATTGTTTTGCTCAGATTGATTCACCCTCGCGAGAGTTATTACAGAATATTCGGGGCCTCTTTCGAGTGAATCTCCCTGTATCTGTCCAGCGTGCAGAGTGTGATGGCATCGTCCACTGATCGGTTGTGGTGATATGTGAACTGAAGCAGGTCTACAGGAGACGGAATATTAGTGTTTATAATGAAATGACTAATTTTTCCAGACAGTTCATCACCACAGATGTCAGAACAATGGGTCAGTAGTCATTCAACCCAGTGACCAGTGGCACTACAGTTGTTTTTGTAAGCAGACTAAAAGGGTGCATGAAGACAGAGATTGGTCCAAAATGTCTGTGAACACGGCAACAGCTGCAGCATTAACATATTTAAAACACAGGGTTTAATACTTTATACCTTATAGAGCATCATGAGTGGTCTTTACAGGCTTTAAGTCAGATAATCATGTCTAACAGGAAATATGGGGCACAGGGCGTGTTCAATAGTACTGTATATTGTAAAAAGTTAAATAAGTAGTGTCTCATAACCCGTTTTTGACATGTCGCTATAACTACTTATAAGCAAGTATACAAGCCTATGCCAAGCATTTTGTTGTATTATGTATGATATATTATGCATCATAAAAAAACATTGTGAATCCAGGTTTCATAGAAAGTGTCTCCACAGTTTGAAATGTAATAAAATCTTATGAACAGATCTATTTTTGTAGATTTATATTTTGTTTATTTCAGTGACACTTTCTATGAACACCATGACTATAAACATTTATAAAATTACATTACACTTTATAGCCTTGATTATTATACATTATGAATTGTTAACATAATGCACTATAAGCAGTGTTCATAACACATATTGTCAGAGCCCAAAAGTAAATCCCAGCTTGCAGAGCAATATGACTAACAAACCTGCCTACACAAAAACACACAGAATTCATTTGTCATTATAAGTACAGATTGTTACTGATAAATATATGACTTCATAACCCCATTATAAGAGTGTGACCATACAGTTTCACTTTGTAGTTCTACAGTTACAGACTGTAGTCCATCTGTTTCTCTGCATACTTTGTTACTCTGTTCTTCAATAGTCAGAACCCCCACAGCAGGTACTATTTGGGTGGTGGATCATTCTCAGCACTGCAGTGACACTGACATGGCGGTGGTGTGTTAGTGTGTGTTGTGCTGGTCTGAGTGGATCAGACACAGCAGGGCTGCTGGAGTTTTTAAATACTGTGTCCACTCTATTAGACACTCCTACCTTGCTGTGACACTGAGGCGCTCCTATGTGGTAGAGCTGATAAAATGGACAATGAGTGTAGAAACGAGGAGGTGGTTGTAATGAAGTGGCCGGACAGTGTAATTACAGTATGGCATTTCCTGTATTATATTTCTCACCAGTGGGTGTTTTTAGGGCTGGACCTTCAAGGTTTAAGTCCTGAATATTTTAATGCCAGTGCAGAATTAATGATACAGTGTGCTTTCCTGAACCACTTCTCTCACTTCAAAAATGACATGACAGCAACCCAAGTACCCATCAGGCCCCTCCCCCCTAAACCCCCTGACATCACACTGAGCATGAAGTTACAGTGGAGTGAAGGCCTGGAGAGAGAAAGGCAAGTTAATACAGAGCCATCATTGTTATTGGCTTATTTATTAGTTCTAACATTAACTACAGTAATGCTAATTTCTGATAGATATGCAGTGATAGGCTAGGCTAGCAGTGATGTATATTGAGTTTCCCACACTGAGTTAAATATTACTGATGACCCCACTGATTTAAACTCTGACATTTGGAGCTGATAAGACAGCTTCATGCTTTATTTTGTATTTTGCAGTGTTTCAGTGAATCTTTCAGTACATACTTCAACTTAAACCCCCACTCTTAATATTGGAGGAGGCTTTAGTATAAAACCTGCCTTACTTTACTTGGAGCTGACAAATACAACTTACAAACTCTTATAATGAGGTTATAATATCATATGTCTATTTATAACAATCTACGCCCATAAAGTACACAAATTCTGTGTGTTTATAGTGCTATATAAGTTATGAACACTACTTATAATGCATTTTAACAATTCACAATGCATTTTTTATAAATATTTATAGCCATATTCATGATGCCTTATGAATGCATTATAACGTGTTATGAGTGTGTTCATGGCATTCATAGAAAATGTTACCTTTATTTGTTCTAAAGTTACATTTTAAAACAAATGTTAATTTAATCAAACATTAGTTTATGTACAGCGTTTAATCAGTGATGAGCTATATTTACCCTCTCTGTGCTGTTCTCTGTACTTCAGTATGATGAACAGCAGGAACAGAAGAACACTGAGCAGAACCACAATCACAGCTCCAAACACCAGAACCAGCATGAAGAACACATCAGATCTGTAGCCATCTACACATAAAACACCAAACATTTACTTTAAAATATCAGAAATATATCTATATATCTGTTTAATAAGTCAGTTGTGATAAATAACAATCATTTCCAAAGTGGTTGGTTGGTGGTCTGATTGATGTAAATGAATACACAGCATCTGTTACTGGATTCATCAAGAAGTGTGTGGATGACGTGACTCAAACAAAGCACATTTGCACACTTCCAAACCAAAAACCGTGGATGAACAGTGGAGTCTGTAGTCTGCTGAAAGCTCATGATGCAGCCTTCAAATGTGGCAACTTACAGCTTACAGACACACACAACCTGAAGGCCGACGTCTGGGCTGCAAAACACACGTACAGCACAAAAACCGCAGCCTACTTCAACACTAACTCGGATCCCAGACGCATGTGTTAAAGCCACACCATCATCCTCTCCAGACTCGTCTCCAAACTGAGCACTCTTGGACAAAGTCACTTACTGTGCACTGGATTATAGACTTCTTCACCTGCAGACCACAGTCTGTTAGGATGAGTGACCACACTTCCCCCACCTCAAACTCAGCACACTTTCAGCCATGCTCTACACTAGGGCTTGGGTTTGTCTTGGTCACGACCAAGTCCAGCTGACTTATACTCAGGCAGTTCAGGGGTTAAACAGGGCCAGAGCTAACAGGATAGATACAACAGCTTTAGCTCGTCTCAACAGCAAACAGAGCTGAGCTCCGGTGCTGAAATCTGGTGGAAATGTAAACCATTTCATATAAAATCTGTGAAATCCATGAAAATGTTCAATGTGATATTCAACAGTGTCTGTAGTTGAATATTGCTAATCAGTGGTAAATCGGGTGGTAATGTTAGGTGGTAAGGCTGGTTTACAAAAGTTTGAAAAGCCAAAGTTTCCAAAATCTAACAGGACGGCATTCAGTATAGTGTTTTATAGAGGTGAACCTTTTCACAAGCTTTCTGTACAAACTCTGTTCTACTGTATTGTATTGTACTCTCTTTAAACCAGGGGTAGACCAGGCAGGTAAAAGGACAGGAAGAGTGTTTGATGTCAGATAGATGGCATTGCTGATCGGAACATTTCATATAAAAAAGGATTACTTAAAACAGCCAGTAAATTAATTGACTTAATTAAGCCATCAAGACTAAAAGCAGTTCAGCTGTTGCTTTTAATCACGTTTTCTTGATCTTTCATGATAAAGGCATTGGGTGGATTCATTCAGAGAGCATGTTGTTCCTGTTCCTCATTTGTGTTTGTGAGTAGAAGAGAAAGTATTTATTGGGACTTGATTTTTTGGGTTATGTAATTACCCCGTTCTTACTCTCATTCGGACTCAGACTTGACTTGGTCTCACTTTCATTTGGAATTGGTCTTGACTTGAATTCTCAACTTGGTCTTGGACTCGACAAAGGTGGTCTTGACTACAACCTTACTCTACACAATGCACACCTACAACTGCATTGCAAAACACAGCTCCAACACTGTCATCAAGTTTGATGACGACACAACAATAATCGGCAACATCGTCAACAATGATGAGGGTCCAGACACTGTTGGAAATAAAGGTTCTGTTTCAGGTACATTTTTCGTTCATCAAGGTACAAACAGTGTAACTGTTCCCTCAAAGGTACAACAGTGGTTTTAAGGTCTGATTGTGAACCTTAAATAAGTGTTTCCAGGTGAAAAGTTCGTATTTGTACCTTTTCATAACCGAATGTTTTAAAACAGAACAGTAAAATAAAAGCCTGGAGGCGAGGCGGGGTGTGTGGAGTCAGTACAGCTTAGAACATATCATTTCAGTGGATTATGGTTCAGTTATGTTCCCTGACTAAAGGTACTGAGATGTACCCTTGAGGGTTCCACCCCAGTGACAAGAGGGGTCCTGCCCCAGTGACAGTTTAGCACCTTTATTTCTGAGAGTGTATAGGGAGGAGGTGAAGAGTGGTGCACTGCAAACATCCTCTCCCTCAAGGTTAGCAAAACCAAGAAGTTGCCTGTTGACTTCAGGAGGGGGAGTAGAGTGTGGTGGGTATAGTGTGGCAGGTAACACCTCTGCCGGCTACGCTGACTGGGGTTCAAGACGCTCTTATCCAGAGCATCTGCCAGGATCTCACCTGGTCACACAACACATCACACATTGTCAAAAAGGCCCAACAACACCTCCACTTCCTCTGAAGGCTGAGAGACTCAACCTGCTACAACAGCTCCTCTGCAACTTCTGCAGGTCCACAAGATGCATCACGCTTTGGTATGGCAGCTCCACCACTGCTGAACGTAAGGCCCTGCAGAGGGTGATGAAACTGCCCAACACATCAGTGCAGTTGCCCTCCCACCCATAAAGGACATATACAACGCAGCGTCTCCTCTGACCACACCAGCCACTTTCTGTTTCAAGCAGACTCACAGTTTTTACCTGCAAGCTGTTAAACTGGTCACACCAGCAACATCAAACAGAATGAGAAGGCACACACTATGGACTGTTACTGATCTAAACCCTGAGCCTCCCAGTTTATGCAGCATGTCCACACACTGAGCGCCAGTAGCTCATGGGATTGTATGTACATTGCACTTAGATCTGGAACTCTTTATACTTGAGCTTTTATGCTGTAAGATGTAACACACCAATTAAATACACAATACAAAACACGTACGCTGTACATTGCTCAGACTGCTACATTTTTATTGTTAATCCGAGGTTTGCACTTTAAATTGTTTATTAATCACTGCACTGAAGAATTCTATTGTACAACCCTTTATTGGTATAAAGATAACAAAGATGAATTGGACTGATTTGATTTGAATTGAATTAATATAAAAAAAAAACTGATGCTGGTTTAATTCCTAGCTCATTAGTCATCAAAACCCAAAACACTGTGCCACAGGTGCACATTGTGGCTGTTGGGACAAAACCTCATATCTCCAATTTTTTATAGATTTTGAAAATACCAGCTTTACATTGTGCAGAAATCTTAATGAACGGATCAATAGAAATAGTCCAACATAGCTCAGAAAAACATATTTTTACAGTTGATTCCATTGTAAGTTAAGAATGTTTTTCCTTCTCCTGAAAAGTGACTATTGTGGAGATGCAAGGTTTTGTTCTGACAGTGATGATAGTCTTACAGTATATAAGGTAAAGGACAAACCTTTAGAGTTGTCTTCGATGTTGGAAGATGTTTGATTTCTCTCTGAAGAAAGAAAAACACTTAAATTGCTGATTATTTTAAACAGTAAAATTTGATATCCTATATTACTGCTACATATAACTTACTCTTTTTTAGCTGTTTAATATATTTATTATGACTGCTGTAATAAAACAATGAACATTACCTCTCACTAGTAGAGATGTTGTGGTGCTGAAGATCATGTATTTTTCCTCCAGACTGCTGCAGTAATAGAGTCCTGAATCAGAGTGATTAACTGCAGTTATAGTGAGAGAGGAGTTCATAGAGTTCACACTCATCACTGATCTGTTACTCTCAGTGATGAAGAAACAGGGCTTAGAGGAGGAGGAAGATGACAGTGAGTGATATTTACATGCAACATAAACTGGAACTGAATTATTTGTGTGTTTACACCAGAATATATAATCTGCTCGAATCAGACTGTGTTGACACCAGAGAGTGACATCATCACCAGGTTCTGCTTCTACAGTTAAACCAGCCTGAGATCTCAAACACACTGACAGTACACCTGAAACACATAAAACACACACGTATGCTTTACACTGTGTCAAATACAGATAATACATTACTGGCGGGTTTAAACTCACAGTGCCCAACACTGGTCATGGAGATCTCCCACCCTGGAGAGTTCAGGCTCTTCACACCTGGCTCTAATATCCCGACGCCCCTGAAGGCCTTCATTACCTGGATCAGGCGAGTTAGATTAGGGGTGGAACTAAACTCTAAAGGGTGGTAGATCTCCAAGACCAAAATTGGGCACCCCTGATTTAAGCTGTGTGAATACAGCGACCTCAGTTACTACTGTACAGAGTTTCAGCAGATCACCCTCTCAGAGTTTTTATCAGTGCTTACAAATGAACAACATGCTGTAATTTTCATTTGAACAGGATTAGATTTAGTGGTAAACCTGTGAACTTCTACTGAGAACAGTGCAGCATCTCTCATAAACAACAAGCTTATTTCTACTGTTTACTCTGAGTTTAATAAGATAGAATCAACTTAGAAACACTTACCGATCACACAGAGCAGCAGAGCCATCACTGAAATGAGGACCATCACATATCGTATCAGTACTAAGGAAGAAGCTTCACAGTCCTGTTAAACTCCATTTATATGGAGTGGGAGGGGCTTAACAACAATGGACGTAAAACAGGGGTCAGTTGTCAATCATTGTTCAAAATCAGTTGCTTTGATTGTTGGTGAATGACCACAATAAATAATATATATTAACCATTATGTACACATATAATGAAGTATTAATTAGCTCAGGCTTCTTTGTGTTATAGTAGCTTTCTAACTTAACTGCTTGCCCAATCTTTATTTAAGGCCTATTGTTCTGTGAATTAAACTAATATTCAGCTTCCTTGTGCTGCACAAACACATTGATTTAACAGAAAATTCTCGGTGGAGCCCTGACCCCAGTTGAAGATGAATATGTATTTTTCATATCTGCCGTGGCAGTAAGTATTGACTTCTTAGCTATTTGCTTTTAACTTACTTCTGAAAGCTTCACTGGTGTATAAATGGTGCCTGTCACAAACAGTTGTACGCCTTAGTGTTGGTTGTGTTTATGTGAGTTTATGTTCATTACTCTTTAAGAGGACAATATTATGAAGCCTGTATTCATGAATAGTTATAAATGTGCTTACAGCACTTTTAACCTGGTAAGAATGCTTTGTAAGTATACTCATGAACTCTAATAACAGTCTCATAAGGCTGTTATAATGTACTATCACTAATTCTTTGATGACCAGTGTCACCATTCATTATAATCTTCAGCCAGTAGAGCATGCTGCACTGCAAGTTAACTTAAGTGCCACTTATGTATTCTGGTCATATTTGGACATTGTAGGAAAAACAAGTCAAGTCAAGTCAAGTCAGCTTTATTGTCAATACTACAATACGTACAGGACATACAGAGTATTGAAAGTGCGTTACTCTCAGACCCCATGGTGTAGCAATAACATTAAATAGACAGTAAATAGGAAATTTGTGAAATAAATAGACACTAAATAAACACTAAACACTAATCGTAAAAATAAACGCTAATTGTAGAAAAATATACATACATCCATCATCTAAACCGCTTATCCTTCTGGGTCGCGGTGGGGTGCTGGAGCCTATCCCAGCTGTCAATGGGCGGAAGGCAGGATACACTCTGGACAGGTCGCCAGTCCATCACAGGGCAGACAGACAGACATACACAGTCACACACACATTCACACCTACGGGCAATTTAGCTTGTCCAATCAGCCGGACTGCATGTTTTTGGACTGTGGGAGGAAACCCACGCAGACACGGGGAGAACAGGCAAACTCCACACAGAAATGACCCTGGTCACCCGGCCAGGAATCGAACCCAGGCCATTTTTGCTGTGAAGCGACAGTGCTACCCACTGCGCCACCGTGCCGCACTGTAGAAAAATAGAACAATAAAAAAAATAAATATAAGGAGGTCCCTGAATTTAACAATAAAGTGACATAAGGCACATACAGATGAAGGTCTGTGGCTATAAATAGTGCAATTATAAACAGTAGTGCAATTAGACTGAGCTTATGGAGCAGTTAAAGTGATGAGTGTGTAACAGTCCCTGGGAATGTCAGAGTTCAGTATAGGGCAGTGGGGGTCAGGAACCTGCGTTTGGGTCCAAACTTTGTGTGTGTGGGGGGCAGAAGGGGGGAGGGGGGCAAAGTAGGGAGAGAGTTGAGCATCCTGACAGCCTGGTGGATGAAGCTGCCCCCCAGTCTGCTGGTCCTGGCCCGGAGACTCCACAGTCTCCTCCCTGAGGGCAGCAGGCTGAAGAAGCTGTGTAGTGGGTGAGTGGGATCACCTGCCATGCAGGGGGCTTTCCGGCTGAGAAAAAGATCTTCAGATGTGGTGTTGTGTCTACACCACAAGGCCAGGCGGCTCACCTCGCTCCTGTAGTTTGTCTCATCGTTGTTGCTGATGAGACCCACCACAGTCGTGTCGTCCGCGAACTTGATGAAGAGGCTGGAGCTGTGCGACGGTGTGCAGTCGCGGGACATCAGAGTGAATAGGAGGGGGCTCAGTACACATCCTTGGGGGGCCCCCGTGTTCAGTGCGATGGTGCAGGATGTGTTGTTGCCAGGCCGTACTGCCTGTGGTCTCCCAGTCAGGAAGTCTAACGGCCAGTTGCACAGTGAAGACTCAAAAATGATGGTTCTTCAAGGCTTCTTTAGTGGTGAAAATGGTTCTAAATAGCGCCAAATTTTCTTCTATTGTGTCAAGCTTGACATCATAACAATAGAAGAAGCCTTTGGGTTTTTAGTTTGGCAGCCTTCATCAGTCCCTTTGTACTGAAAAAGCAGTGATTAGTTCAGTGTAGTAATCAGCAGACATGCTGTTTAAAGTTTGTTTACATCACTGAAACCATCGTCTTTTCACTACCAGTCACTCAGTGCATGAATGTACATATTTATCCTGACATGTGTTTGTTTCTCTGTGTACAAACACACACAAGAACAACAGTATACAGGTCACTATCCAATTAACAAGCCAAATAATTGAGTATAGTTCATTATTACAGCCTTTTGAAGCTTTATTAGAGTTTATAAATATGCTTAAAAAGCATTATTACCAAGTTACAAAGAGTTGTAAGTGTAATTATGATAGCTTCATAGAAAGTGTGACTACAATATTATTTATTTGATGCATTCAAAACATAAATTTCCTCCTTTATATTATTTGTGTCCATCCTGTGTCCATATATTATTTGAGAACACGTAAGCTGCTTCTGAAACTCTCAAGCACTGTGAAGTCCACAGCCCTTCTGTTGAAGCATCAAATCAGACTAATCTGAAAACGATGGATGAAGCTCTTCCTGCTGGAGAAGAGTGATTGTCTTTTTCTTTCTAAATGAAGTGCTAAATGGACTGTTGGGGTTTTTCTTGTACTTTCCAGTTGGTACTAATGTGTTTGTGTTTCAGAGAGTAATTCAGAAGTAAGGTGATGAGTTGTGAGGAAGTAAAGAGAAATGGAATCTTGTTACATCTAATATTTCCTCTCACATGTCAAAATAAAAACCTTTTCACATTTTTTACTTGTAAAATTTGATGATGTCGTCTTACATTAATACTAAATAGTGACTGAACTTTATTTTCTGCTGTCCAAATTTAAAATAGTAATAAAAGAGTGATGTGAGTAGATTTAAGAGTATCTTAACACAATAATGCCAACATTATGAAACTGATAGTTCAGCTTTAGATTAACTATCTTATTACATACATGGTTAACAGTGTAACAGCTACATTTCAGTGCTGTAGCAGATGTCTTTGAACTGCTGTTAACACTAAACAAGACTGACGTTTGTCTTTCATAGTGGAACATAAGAAGTGTGAAACTGCAGTTTTGTGGTTTTGATGCAGCGAGTGGGTGAAAGTAGCAGGTCAGTTTTGTAGGTGTAAATACTCAAATCAACATCTGCTCTCACGCACAGACACACACGCACAGACACACACACACAGACACACACGCACAGACACACACGCACAGACACTCACGCACAGACACACACGCACAGACACACACACACAGACACACACGCACAGACACACACACAGACACACACGCACAGACACACACACACAGACACACACGCACAGACACACACGCTCGTGTACTTCAGAGCTGAATCACTTGCATGGTGCCTTTATGCATGGTTCAAAGATCATAATTACTATAACACAAATATTTTCACTCTCAACACAATCTCATCTCCAAAACATTTGCTGAACGTTAACTTAAACTGGCTTGTAGGTTCAGGATTCTGATGTAACCCCTAGTATTAGACGGCCATGTCTATAAAAGTTTTAAAACTAACGTGCACATCAATGGCATCAAATTTCTAATCAGAATGAGCTCGATTTTCTGCACATATGAATATGTTAAGATTAGGCAGAGCTCTGTTGTCATGGTTGTAGTCCAAGCTGTGCTAAGCACCATAGTGAAGCAGCATGGTTCTGCTAGCTTCTGGGGAACATCCTGACTACAAAAACGTTGAGGTAAAAGAAAACATATTGTGGACCATAGCAGAAAGGCTGAGGAATAAAAGTGAGTATCTTAGTACACATAGCAACTGTTCATATCCCTTTGTTTTGTATCATCGTACTGTCAGAGACTAAGTCAGAGACCACGCTGCATTTATTTAATTTCCAGTCAAAATGACCATGAAGTACAAGCTAATCATTTTTCAACATCAGGGGAAAATCAGAAAACATATATTCAAATGAAAATTACACAAAAGCCTCAACAGCTGAACATAACATATATTTTTCAGTATTTATTGTGTCCATCAGGGGCTCAGCCACAGGTAGGCCTACCTAGACTGATCACAGTCCTACCCAATCAAATGAGGAAAAAAAATTAAGACTGTGAAATAATGTTCCTGCTGTCATTGTACAAGGCCAAACAAAATCATTACACTCTCTGCCAAGCTCCGCCTTATTTTCCTCAGGCCTCCAATCACTGCTCAGCAATTGTTGCCATTGCCTCAAGCCTTCAGTTCATAATAAACACCCATCTTGCTCGTATTTAGCATGAGGACAGTGAGGTAAGCAGTAGTTTCAGAAGAGCAGTGACTGGTTCTCAGCTGACCTCAGTCCAGCCGTGGTATATCCATAGACCTACCTGCCTGTTATGTTTATCTCTGTATGAGATGCTATGCTAATAATACCCAGAGTGATTTTCAGGTGTTCAGCACACATATATTGGCTAACATGTGACAATGCTTTGACATAAATATTAGTTTATGAGGGTAATTAACATTATGATTGTAAAATTCAAACCCATAATTCTTTTTTTTTTTTTTTTTTTTATCTGGACCACTCCCAACATTGCTGGCCAAATCAGCATATTTTAGCCTAGTTCCAATAGCTGCTCAGTTTAGGCTACAAACACCTCGGTTGGTTATATCAGTGATCAAATTCATTGTTATCTAGCACATTCATGCCACAGTATTATGGAACATAATTTATGGATCAGCAGCTGCATTAGGCTAAGTGGATGCATGCTTTATCAAGTCAAGTGGTCTTTATTGCCATTCCTCAGTATAACTTGTAGACAATGTAATGAAATGGCGCAACACACAACAGCAGCGCATTAGAGTGCAGATTCATGACAGTGTGAAACAAGTAGAGAATACACAATAAATACACCAGACAATAAACATCCATGAAAACACACAGAACAGTACATATACATGACAAATACACTGTGCTAACTAAGCAGGACAGCAAAACAGTACACATGAATTGGGGTCCCACAGCAGCACTGAAAGATTTAAAGAAATGAAAGTGCAGGTGTGCAGTGATGGTTAAGAGGTGTGTGATCAGCCTCAGTGTGCTCAGTAATCTGACCACCTCGGGGAAGAAGCTGTTGCAGAGC
The DNA here is from genome assembly GCF_904425465.1 of Colossoma macropomum. Lineage (NCBI taxonomy): Eukaryota > Metazoa > Chordata > Actinopteri > Characiformes > Serrasalmidae > Colossoma > Colossoma macropomum. Next base: position 13,776 of record NW_023495389.1, read on the forward strand.
CTAGAGGTGGTGGAACGGATGCTCCTGTAGAGAGGGTGAAGAGTCCATGAGAGGGGTGGGAGGAGTCGTCCACAATGCTATTGTCCTCGTGGATGCAGTGCTTGTGGTTGCAGGTGTCAAAGGTGGGTAAAGGCTCCCCAGTGATCTTCTCAGCCATCCTCACAATCTGCTGTAGGGCCCTGAAGTCTGAGAGCAGTTCCCATACCAGACAGTGAGACAGCTGGTCAGGACGCTCTCTACTGCCCCCTGTAGAATGTAGTGAGAATGGAAGGGGGAGGTTTGTTCTCTTCAGTTGCTGCTGGGATTTTTTAGGTGGGTGGTGTTAAGGGTACAAATGAGGTCATCACTTTCCACAGTTGAACGACTGATTTGCAGTGGAGAGTGATCAACAGTCAACAGTGATCTCTCTCACTTTATCAACATACAATACAAAAAGACAGATTGTTCTCTCTGCAAGCCGCTCCACCTCCTCCCTGTGTGGTAACTTTGTTGCTGGTAAGACCCACCGCTGCAGTTCAACCAGCAAACTTGAGGATGAGAAGTCATTCAGAGTGGTTTGGTGTGAAACTCTCTGTTCTAGAGAAACTTACAGAGTCAGAATTGTTCACAGTGGTGGTGATAGGAACCAGACGTCCACCTCTAAAAGCTCCCCCACAGAAAGTTACTACATGAAATAGTTATGAATTCACTGCCTGACTGAGACACTGTTTTATGGTAGTTTTGAAAGGTTTTGGTCTAAATCATATGTCTATTTTAAATGATTGTGTCAGTGAGGTACATGCAGGGCACTGTACAGCAAAATCATCCTCAAAAAAGCTTATTATTTCAGACCATCCACTATTTTGCTATAAACATTACATATTAAAGCTCAGAAGACTCGTGGAGGTTCACTGGTGGTTTTGGATAGTAAATAAAATGTCTATATCTGTGTTGTAGTCATAGCAACCCCTGGTTCCTATCACCACCTCTGTAAAGACTTCTGAGTCTCTACAAACAACCATTTCACACCAAACCACTCTGAATAACTCTGTTTACATCTCAAACACGGAATTATTCAGAAATTTTGAAATTGAATGCTAATTTATACCAATTGTTAATACTATGTATGGAAGAAAACAATTATGTAATATTATTGTTTGCAAGGTTAATATCGAAATGAACTCGTTCAGAAACACCAGCGAGTATTCGCAGTCTGTAAAATGTTGCTCCAGCGCTACAGTGGATTATTTAAGATGAAATTCAGAGGAAGCTCACTCTTCTCAAAATGTGCTGTTTCCTACCTTTAGCTGTAGGTAACAGGACAGGGGCGCCAGGCTGGGAATAGTACAGGAACATCTGCTGGTCCAGGCTGCACAGGGCGTGATGTGGAAGGTGGTTGTGCTGCTGGACAAACACATGGCTGGCTGAGATGTTCTTCACCACAGTTACCGGCACTGTCTCATACTCAGGAAGGAGAAGCTGTGAGACACACAAAGCCAATGTTTACTAAATCTACTCAGTTATTCCACAGATTCCCAACTCAGAGCCTGAACACTGGAGTTTTCCTCATCTAGCACATCTGATTCAAATCAGTTACTGATTAACAAGCCCCTCCTCTGTTAGAGATCACTGTCTTACCCAGGACCCCAGTCAGAGCGACAGCGGTGGGGGCGTGTACAGGTTGTTCAGGTCCAACTGTTTGAACGTCTTACCAATCAAGTCGAGCGCTTTATCTACCTGCTGAGAGCCTGAGAGCAGAAAAACTGTGATACCTTACTGTAGGACAGAGTTCATAAGACTACATTACACCTACATAAGCCCTTCATGACGAATGACATTAACCTTCATGAACATTTAGAAACATGTAGGTGTCATTTGTCATAAAGGTTATGTAGGTGTTATGAAACCTGCCTTAGAGTAAAGTGTTACCAAAAACAGTTTACATTGAGCATCAACCTCAAATCAAACTCAGTGACTTAACCTGCTTGCTCACCTTTCATACAGCAGCTCTGAAAGTCTTCAGAATCTAAGAGGGTTTAAATGTAGGTATGTACAGTGGAGCTCTTCATCAGAAAGTTCACATACCTCCCTTGTCTGCAAAGTAGTCGACCAACTAGATGCTACAAACAGACGTCCAGGTCAGACAGTGGAACTTTAATTTAGTTTAAAAATGATTGGCAGTACTGAGAACGCTCACCTTCGGCAGTTTTCTGTCCCACACAATAAATTTGGCCTGGTTGCCACTCTGCTGGCGGTCTCCTGACCCCACAGTGGAGCAGCCGTCCACTGAGTCCATATGGTTCACATTTGAACCTGAATGAAAAACACACAATCACAAGCTTCAGTTTGCCAATGGGAATAAACCTTTATAAATGTTTATGTAGGTTTATGTCAGCTGTGACAATGAGCTTATGTAGGTGTAATAACCTTTGGAACATATGGTGATATGTTACCAAACACATGTTTTTAAATAGGTTAATAAAATGTGTGCCATTTTTCACAAAGCAAGACTCATCACACCTCCCGACTGGTCAGCTTCTGCTTGACTCCTTGTGTTCTGAAGCCAGTCTCGTTTGGCCATGCCACCTCACACAGTGCCATGTTCTCCACACTCAGTGCTGGATCTTTCACAGCTACTAAATCTGACCACTCCTGTAGTCCATCTCCTTTCTCTTCTGAACTTTGAAATTTGAATAGGGTTCTCTTTGCTCTCAGGCGCTAATGAGGTCAGACCTGAGCTGAGCAGTAGGCCTTGCTGCTGAGTCCATCCTGAAGCTCAGACAGTACTGGGGTCGATTCCAAATGTCCCTGAGAGGACATCATACAGTGCTGCTCATTCTCTGATTTCTCCCATAGAGAAGGAGTGAGGCAGCCATTCACATTCACTGTGACCTTCAGAGGAGGAGACCACCAGAGATGGTCTCAGAGCAGCTCAGTTGGAAGTCTTTAGTAGCATTTTAAAAAAAATAAGTATTTACTTATATTGTCAATCCAAATGAAAATGAATTGTAGGTCAGGATTTCAATCACAGATTAAAGGTTTTAATTAGAGATGAAAGATTTAATCGCGGATTTGTTAATCCATGTTAATAATGATAGACCTGGCTACTTACATAAAAAAGAATGTGGTAACACTTTCTATGAATGTCACGTTTGTAAGCATCTATAAACACATTTGTAACATGTTATAATGCCTTCATATGGCATTATAAACATAATTATAAACATTTATAAAAATGAATTACACTGGATTACACTTTATAGCCATGTTTATTATACATTATGAATTGTTAATATAATGCATTATAAGTAGTGTTGATAACATGTTATACTTATACATGTAAGAAGTCAGTCCCAGCTTGGTGAGTGCAAAGCAAAGACAAATACCAAGCTAACGGTGGTGTACATTACCTTTCCCACATTGGGTAAAGCACTGATGGCAGCTCTAGTTTAAACTCTGACATTTGAAGCCTGTAATGAGCTTTATTGTGAATGTTTTAGTGTTTCAGTAAATCCTTCAGTAAATACTTCAACTTGAAGCCTCACTCTTAACACTGGAGGAGGCTTTATTACAGTACGCTTCACTTTACTTAGAGCGGACAAATACGACTTTTGAGCTCTTATAATTTGTTTTGATCAGTACTTATAATGTATTATGTTAACAATTCGTAATGCATAATAAGCATGGCTATAACATGTAATGCATTTTTATAAATATTTATAGCCTTGTTTATAATGCCTTATGAATGCATTATAACATGTTATGAATGTGTTTATAGATGCTTACAAAGGTGACATTCATAGAAAGCGTTACCAAGAACGTTTTTCTGTTTTCTAGTAGTCAAAGGTGTATGATTCCTATGGTGTATGTAAAGGTATACATGACACTGGAGCTGCCCTGAGCAACATTTTAAAAGGACATAATATTCTTAATTCTCAAAATACCACTTAAAACCAGTAATATTTACTTTTCATAATTAATCATAAATGTATGTTTGTCGCTGCAGCTCAACATATATATCCAATAGGTGGCAGCAGTGTATTAATAGTCAGACTGAAGCCCAGCTGCTCGTTTGCTGTATGTCTCTCGCTGAAACTGTGCCTAACTGGGCCTAAAGCTTCGCTGGCAAAAGTGACCTTTAACCCCATGCCAGACTCATCTACTGCCAAAACTCACCACAACAAACAGAACTCCAGGATTTTGAGTTTGCTAGATCTAAAAGGTCATATCAAGGCTTCGTTAAATACGTAAATCTACTGTGTATAGATACAGTGCATCCAACAATAAAGACAGCATGGAGCTTCTTTTATACAGTGATAGGAAACAAGGTAGCATACAGAAAGTTCCAACTCCACAAGCTGATCCATTTTACTGACCAACGAAGACATACAAGCTCACCAACTACTCTGGGGGCAGATTTTAATCCTTAAAATCCTTATTACATCCTCATGCTTATTATTCACTACCTACATAGAAAGAACTGCTAACTGAATCATACTTAAGTGGACCTGTGGGTGGATTCTGGCCATTTAAGGGGTTTTAAAGGTGCTGACAATACAATATGTAAGACAGTGTTAAAGATGGTCAGGACAGGTCATATTTGGAAAAAAGTGTTTAAAATTTTCCAGCATGAAGTGGTCAGGGACTGGGAGCCGAACATCTACAACCAGTTCGAGCGGCATTCAACAAAAAGGAAAAAATGTCACAAGATCTAGTTTCATGAAAGCTTTTAGCGGCTGGTGCTTTGAAACTATATCAGTATCAGCACAGGGAGCGAAACAGAGACCATACGTTTAAAAGAAAGACATGTGCTCTGGGTCTCCTGGCTCAAATGCTAACTTTGTACATTTAAATACATCTTAAATAAAATCAGTTTCAAATATGCTCATTTAAACAATGCAACATAAAGTATATACGCTAAATAAATTACATAATTGAAGTAGAATCTGTTCAACTAAATTCATCTAATGGCAGAAATGAAAACTCAACAAACATTGAACAGAAAGCTTATGTAATAAACCCAGACTCCCCATAATGCAGCAGTGACCTAATCTGGTTTTACAGTGCCACCTTGTGGTGTAAAATATCACTAGAAGCAGATAGACATGTTTAAAGTGATTCAATTTACTGTACAGTTTGCACAGATAACTCAGCGGCATCTTGTAAGAAATGGGAAGCATAATGAGATTAATCACACTGTAAATATAGAAATAAAGAGAGAGAAAGAGAACTGGGACTTTGTGTATCTGACTGCAGAAACAGTTTGACTGTGAAAATTAAGATCCAGTTATAAGAAATGTTATATACAGCTGTATTAGGACGAAGCCTTCAGTTTGGGCTATAAATATTCAAACGCTGTCAGAAAAGAGGGAAAAGCACCTTTACAATAAATGGGGCAGGGTTATTATAGTTAACTAAAACTATCACTGAAACAAAAACTAGCAGTGAAAAAGTGAACTCATTAACTGAAATAAAGATAAAAATGTCAGCTTTCAAAAACATAAACAGTTACTGTGTGTTCAGTTTATTCTACCCTTATCAAATATCTGTATCACAGTGTTCATCATAATATTAGAAACAACTTAAACCTGGAATGCAATAAAAAGTAAACTAAAACTATTAGTGGTCATTAAAACTAATGGAGACTAAACTGAAATAAAACCAAAATGAAAAACTAAATGAAAACTAAATTGAGTGGTGCATTGCTAAGCTAACAGCTGTGCACCTTCTAGTTTAAACACACACATTTGAAGCCTGAAAGACATTCAGTGTTTAATACAAACCAACATACAAAGCAAAGTATATGTTAAACTCTGATAGCAGCAGTTTGACAAAAATAAATGAAATGAGATGCAGAAATAGGTGGCATGGTGGCGCAGTAGGTAGCGCTGTCGCCTCACAGCAAGAATGGCCTGGTTCGATTCCCGGCCGGGTGACCAGGGTCATTTCTGTGTGGAGTTTGCCTGTTCTCCCCGTGTCTGCGTGGGTTTCCTCTGGGTACTCCGGTTTCCTCCCACAGTCCAAAAACATGAGGTCAGGCTGATTGGACATGCTAAAATTGCCCCTAGGTGTGAATGTGTATGTCTGTCTGTCTGCCCTGCGATGGACTGGCGACCTGTCCAGGGTGTATCCTGCCTTCCGCCCAATGACAGCTGGGATAGGCTCCAGCACCCCACCGTGACCCAGAAGGATAAGCGGTTTAGACAATGGATGGATGGAGATGCAGAAATATATTTGTATTTCACACATAATCACTTGCTTTGGACACACAAACAAGTTTTCCCACTCATTTATTTGTGAAACCTTCATTTGTGAGCATTTACACATCATGTCACATGTTCAGAAATGTTTCTGAAGCATTTCTCATGCTGGCTTTGTGCAAACCTATTCACCAGTGTGTGTGTGTGTGTGTCTGTGTGTGAATGTGTGTGTATTTTAACTGGGTCTGCTCCAGCCAATCAGAACATAAGACAATCTTACACTGACACCCACATTACTTCAACCAATCACAGTACATACGTGCTCAACCAATCAGCTGTTGCCTAACAGATCTGCAGAGATGGAGTAACGTTTCTGCTTTGATGGCGACTTTTCCAGCTAAGTTTAGTAAACTCTCAATACTCGAGATTAAAACCACAAACTACTTTAGCTCCACCGTGCACCGTCTGAATAACACAGAACAGAGAATGATGCACAGCCTGAGGAGAGAAGACAAACTCTGGGTTGACAGAAAACAGGAAAAGTTGTTTTTTCACTGTATTTTAAATATTTTGAGTTCAGTCTCTTTCCACCGTTCTCACTGGCAGGTTCTAGTGTCCTATTAGTTTCCAAGAGGACCTGATAAGGTTAACTGACATGACCGAAGATGTTCCACAGGTAAGTGTTAGCCCACACCCTGCTGTGATTATGATGAAGCTGTTATTTGTAGTCTGATATTGAATGAATCTCCCTTTCCTCTCTGCTTTTATTGATTTGGCTGAACCTGTAGTCCATTAAGTTTGTTTGCAGATGTGGATTTACATCAGTGGCCTCCAACCCTCTTGGAGAGCTACTTTCCTGAAGAGCCTAGTTCCACCTGCTCCAGCTAATCAACCTCTTTCCAAGTTCCTGACTGGCTGGATCAGATGTATTAGCGTTAAGTAAGGGGGCAGGGCAGCTGACTGGATACAGGTTGGAACTAAACTCTGCAGGAATGTAGCTTTCCAGGACCAGGACTGGAGACCACTGATCTACATCAACAAGCTCAAAGATCAGTGCAAAATCAAGAGAAGCAGATTGGAAAGGAAGGTTCATTCAGCCATTTAGGAGCAGCTTTGGTTAAACAGCACATATAAAGCATCGCAGTGAGAGTGCAGATAAACATCAAGCTTATTTTATACATCTAATCATTTAGATATACTGAAGTAAAACCTTTAAAATCATTTATTGGATTGGATTTTTTATGTTCGGTATCATTTAACTAACTCTTCTAAAACTCACTGTTTTCCAGTTAAGAGTTATGAGGTGAAGTTACTAATTTGCATCATAAAAAGCCTGTATTTATCTAGATTTAGGTGAACTGCCCCTTCAGTGTAACCTTCAGACACTTCTGATCTAATATGGATCTTGTGAGGTGTAATATAGTACAGTAATGTCATTAGATTGCTAACTTGCAACTAATCTACAGCTCTGATTTCTTTATTAAGTGTGTTCCTTGCCTGATTATACAGAGTCTGATCCCCACTGCTATCCGCTGCTTCTTTAGACCGGCGCAACTGTTTCAGTCTGGCATTAAACCAGGGCTTGTCATTGTTATATTTAATGGGAGTCCTGGTGGGAACACAGGTATCTTACAAAAGCTGATGCAGGATGTCACAGTATCCGTATATTCATCCAGGCTGCTTGTAGCATCCTGAGGAGTGTATAATAGGAGCAGTGTGGTGCAGCGTGGTTTAAGATTCTGGTTTAAATTGAATTTCTCTCCCCTTACTTACTACAGGAGCAGCCCACTACAAACGGAGAAACACTGATGTACAAGTGTCACTTTCAGCAATGACAGTGGAGCTCTTTACAGTGTGTATTCTCTTTCTCTGTAAGCACAGATGAGCAGTTGCTGCACAGACATCATTAATTTCCCTCACACTCAGCTTCATTTTCATTCATTTAATTAAAACTGACAGCAGCCAGTATTGCTGTCAGCAGTGTTTTCTTGCTGGCTTGTTGTTCTGCTCTGCTCTGACTCAGTCTAAAAAGACTGACCAGCTGATATGTTCAACTAACCAGCACTCCCTGGATGCTCAAAAGTGAGGGGTCAATTCCAGTGTAACCATTAGTAACGGTGGCAGACAGAAACAGACGCTCGCAGACGAGGCTGCGGTTAAGATCTTTAATAACAGTAGGATGATCCAAAATCACAGTCGAAAAGCCAGAGATCCACAACAAGACAAAAGGGTAAATCAAAAATCAAGGTCGGAACAGAAAAACGAATCATACACGGGAATCGACAAAAAGGCGAGGCGAGACTCCTCAATATGCTCGTGCTGAGCCGTTACTTCACACTGATCTATACAAAAGCCCGGGCTTATTTACTAAACTAACACAGTCAGGTAATGATGAACAGGTGTGTGTGTAATCAGTAGTCTGCTGAAGCCGAGCGCTGATAGGTTGATCTGATGGAGTCCTAAACACATGAGGCAGCGAGGAGTTCTGGGAGTTGTAGTCTAAGGCTGTAGTTTCAGCCGTGCCGGAGGGAGATGTGACACCATTTGACTTCACCACCTCAAAGTGTAACAAAAATGGCAACATAGGAGTAGCAGGATTTTTTTACATTTTATAACTCGTAATTTTAAAATATAAAATATAGGTTTAAGGTAATTATACCATATTAAGGTCAAAACGTTTCCCCAGCTGTGGTAACTTACAGAACTGCACTGAAACGTTTCAGCCTGTCCAACATCTCTCAGCATAAAAACTAAAGTTTGTTAAGACGCTACTCTTCTCTTTTTGTTGCCCTCTTAATCTAAAATGAAATACTGAACTTTAAAACTCAGATATGTGTTCATTCAAAAAGCAGTACTGATGATGTCACCAACCTAACAGAATGTAATTAAACAAACAAAAAACTAGGAACCAACATGTTCATGGATCATGACTGAAATGTAAAAAAGTAAAAAGTAGATTTATTTCCTCACTAATTTACTTTAGCAGAAGTAAAAGTATTATTTGAAAATAGCACACGTCTGGTCGTCATTCAGCTCCTAAAGTCCAGATGTCGGCTCTGTCTACAGACACTAATCTCACTCAGACACAGGAGTTGTTCATTCTGCCTTTGCCAAGTTTCTGTCAGACACAAAGAGTCAAATTATTGTCACACATGTATTCATTGTTAATTAATGCCTCCTAAGTTGAATAAATGTACAAGTGGCCTGTTTTAATTGTTACAGTACATAATGTGCTACTTAAACTTGTTTTTATGAACGCTCAAAAATACATTCCCTGTGTAAAAAAAGTACCTCCCAATCCCAAAAATGTTCCTTACTTTCAGTGTAAGTTAATATAAAGAGATTCTGTTTATGTAATGGCGTTCATGGCAGTAAACAAAGTGCATCAAGAACCTACAATAGTGAGCATAAAGAGTAGCACCACTGTGCAAATAGGACACATAGTGAGCATGTAAAATAGAAAACGCTGTGTTTCCTTCTTTACAGTATTTAGTATTGATACTGTTGCGATACTAAGTCATTTTAAAAAACAATTTAAAAAACAGGAGTGTGTGTTAGCTAAGCCCCTAACCTGGCTAATCCCCCCCACCCCCAGCAAAGATGTAAAAGCTGGCAGCCCTGGTGTTTGTGTGAGCACATCTTGGTCTGAGCATTTTCCAACCACAAAACTGACCTTCAGCTTTTCTCACCTGTGTGCTGCATCAAAACCACACGACTCCACTTTAACACCTCTCATGTTCCATTAGCAGAGACAAACATCAAACGGCAGCTCACACGCCTGCTAAAATAATACCAGGGGTCAAACTCATCAAGGAAACACTTCTGAAGAGTCAAACATTAAGAAGAACGTTACTAATTGCAGTTTTCAAAATAAACTTCTCAACTCTTCTCCACAGAAAGTCTTCATTATTATTCTTTGTGTGTGTTCTTGGTCTCATTTGTTATGAGGCCTTTTGATACCATGTTACTTTTTTAAAGAACAGACTCACTTGTCAGGGGATCATGAGGGCCATTAAAGCTCCAGCTTGTGTTCTGTGCAGTATTTAATGGTGGATTTTCAGGTATGTTTTGGATCATTGTCCTGTTATAGAAGTCTACTTCTTTACAGCTTCAGTTTCGTGACTGATTGCCTCACATTGCTCTGCGATGTTTCCTGTGGCAGTCACACAACCCCAAAACATAACAGATTTCCCCCATGCTTAACAGCTGGCAAGGTGTTCTTTTCATCAAATTCTGCTTCTCTTTTTCTCCAAACATACCTTTTAAATATTTAACTCATCCGTCCACAGCACTGGTTTCCAGAATGTCTCTAGATGTTGTTTGCATACTTCAGACATTGACTTTTGTGATGAGTTTGCAGCTAACGATTTCTTCTGATGACTCGTCCATGCAGATCATATTTGCACAAGCAATGCTGTGTAGCAGAAGAGTGTACCACCACTCCTGTCAGCTAAACCTTCCTGCAGGTCCTTTGCTGTCAAATGGAGATTTTGCTTTGTCTTTTTTCAAGCAGATGAGCTGTTCAATCTGAGAGTTTTCTTCATCCTCCAAATCTTGCTTTGACTTTCACAGAAACTTAACTGCCACATTAACTTACATAAACTGCCATTTCCACTTTGGACAATATAAAGTGCTTTAATCTCTTTTTAATCATTTCCCCCTGTGTTGTTGGTATCATTTAGCTTCATTTTCAGATCCTCATTCATCTGCTAAGGGGAGCCCAAGGTAGGTAGGTATGCTCAGTCGAGAAATCCGAATCACAGTTCTTGACCTGCCTAACCAGCACTAACGAGTCAATTAAGGCCTAACAAGTTCATCAAGTTCTGAGATATTAAACTGGAGGGGTCTACAAACTTTTGCATCTGCTAAAAAAAACATTTATTTTGTTCTTTTTTTATTCTTTTTATTTGTGAGTACTTGTTTTTGTGTTAGAAATCAACAAAATATGCAATTTGACAGGGGGTGCCCAAACTTATGTGTTTCTAAGCTCCATACTGTTAGAAAATGTAGAATTAGTCAGCATGTTTAAAAATCCACCACCATTGATTGTATTTTCCCATTTAAAAGCGTCCAAACTGAAAGTTTTATAGTGTTTCAGTGCACTTGTACTTTAAAGAGTGTTGACCAGTGTCCACTGCCACCTATCAAGTTAGTCCAAAGTGACACAAAATCATAAATCTATGTTCTGACAGAGTAGTCTGTACTTTTGTATGGCAATGATTCATGTGTTTTACTTTTAATTTAAAGGATTTCTTTAAGGATTCTTGAATCTGCATGCAGTCAGTTTTTTCCAACACCACAGTGTCCAGTAGAGTGACCATTCTTGATGCTTGCACAACACGGTCAATAGAAGTGTAATATGTGTGGCAGATACTGACAAACATATCAGGGTTTACAGCATGTATGTCTTTGTCTGTGTACTTGTGTTTGTGTTTGAATTGTTCTGTGTGTCTGTGTGTGTGTGTGTGTGTGTGTGTGTGTGTGAGTGTGTGTGTGTGAGTGTGTGTGAGTGTGTGTGTGTGTGTGAGTGTGTGTGAGTGTGTGTGAGTGTGTGTGTGTGTGTGAGTGTGTGTGTGTGTGTGTGTGTGTGAGTGTGTGTGTGTGTGTGTGAGTGTGAGTGTGTGTGTGTGTGTGTGTGAGTGTGTGTGTGTGTGTGTGTGTGTGTGCGTGCGTGCGTGCGTGTGTGTGAGTGTGAGTGTGTGTGTGCGTGCGTGCGTGTGTGTGTGAGTGTGAGTGTGAGTGTGTGTGAGTGTGAGTGTGCGTGTGTGCGTGTGTGTGAGTGTGAGTGTGTGTGTGCGTGCGTGCGTGTGTGTGTGAGTGTGAGTGTGAGTGTGTGTGTGTGTGAGTGTGAGTGTGAGTGTGTGTGTGTGTGTGTGTGTGTGTGTACTTGCTCTTCACAGTTTGAGAGCTCCAACCACAGAACTGTCACTTCCGTTGCTGCATTAAAACCACCCAAACTGCTTTTATGATGTCCACTTTTATCTTTCTCTACAGCGAAAAAGCAGAAACAAAAAAGAGAACAAAGGAAAAACATAATAACAATTACAAACATAAGAAATAAAACATAACATTCCAGGAAAAGTAAGGTAAATAATAAAACCTGGTAAAATGCTAAAGTGAAAAATACATTTTTAAGTGTTGTTTAAATGCAGTTTATTGGTCATGAGTTTCCAGATCTTCGGTTTATAAACAAAAGGATGATTTAACCTTTTAATTATATATTAACGAGTGATTAATTTTCATGTTCATAATAAATGTGCATTTTGTTGTAATTTGTTGTGATTGTCACAAAGTTCTGTAAGCCTTGCATTACAACAGTCAAGGTGAAATAAAAACAAAAGCTTTGATCAGTTTCTTGGCATTTTGTAACTGAATGTAGAGTCTCACAATTGCTCTAAGTAATAGAATGCAGTTTTAGGAATGGTATTAATGTGTGGTTCAAAAGTAAATCAGAGTCCATTTCTACACCAAGACTTATAAGTCACATTTCCACAACTCATGTTTTTTGTCGTCTTTGCCTTCACCACCAATTACAAGTACTTCTGTTTTGTTTCATTTAGTTGCTGTTTATCCAACTAACAATGCTGGACAGATGTATTGAGACTCACCTCTTAATCACTGAATTCAGGTGTTTCATTCAGTCTCATTGCCACAGGTGTATAAAATCAAGCACGTAGCCATGCAGCCAGCCTATATACACATTAGTAAAAGAAAGGGTTGTTCTAAAGAGCTCACTGAATTCCACTGTGGTACTGTAATAGGATGCTTCCATTGCAATAAGCCCGTTTGCGACATTTCCTCTCTCCTAGATATTCCATGATCAACTGTGAGAGATATTATTGAAAAGTGGAAGTGTTTAGGGACCACAGTGACTCAGACATAAAGTGTCCGACCACGTAAAGTTACAGAGCAGGTCGCCGAGTGCTGAGGAGCATAGAGCTTAAAATCTCCAACGCTCTGCTGATCAATAACTGCAGAGTTCAAACCTCCTCTGGCATCAACATCAGCACAAAAACTGCACCAAGAGCTTCATGGCATGAGTTTCCATGGCTGAGCAGCTGCATGAAAGCCTTACATCACCAAACACAATGCCAAGCGTCGGATTGAGTTTGGTGGAGGAGGGATGATGCTATGGGGCTGTTTTTCAGGGGTTGGTCTAGAACCCTTAGTTCCAGTGAAAGGAAACCTTAATGCTTAAGCACCAAGACATTTTGGAGAATTCTATGCTTCCATCTTTGTGGGAACAGTTTGGGGTAGAACCTTTTCTGTTCCAGCATGACTGAGCATCAGGGCACAAAGCAGCTCCATAAGGCCTGGCTGGGTGAATTTGGTGTGGAGGAACTTGAGTGGCCCTCACAGAGCCCTGACCTCAACCCCATCACACACCTTTGGGATGAACTAGAATGGAGACTGTGAGCCAGACTCTCTCATCCAACATCAGTGTCTGACCTTTCTTGTAAATTCTACACAGTGGATAAATGATGATATTTTGCAGTTGAAGAGGATTTGTAGGATGGTAGAGCGACAATGGAAAATGTCTCTACTTCAAGGTCATTATTAGATAGACAGATAGATATATAGACAGACAGATAGATAGATAGATAGATAGATAGATAGATAGATAGATAGATAGATAGATACTTTATTGATAACAAAGGAAATTTAGCAGCCAGTAGCAGTCACACAACACAGGACAGTTATAATAATAATAACAATAATCATTATTATGATTTAATATTATTATCTTTTAATTATTATTGATTTAATAAGTGTAAATATACAAAAGCCAAGGTTTCTGTTTTGTAGGATAGACTTCCTAGTAAATGGGGTTGCCCAGAGCAACTCTCCAGTTGCTGCTCTAGTTCTGGCTCCCTGTGTGCCAAAAGTCTGTGCGGCTCCGGTGCCAGCGCTGGCCTTCCAGTGTCCAACTTCAGTATCAGCTCCACGCCATATTTCATGTCCTGTTCCAGTGCCAGATACCCAGCGTTTCCAGTTCCCTGCCAGGCCACTCGTCCAGTTCACTGCCCAATCTGACATTCGTAAATTTATGTTTCCCCTGTGTCTGTCCAGTCCCCAGCCCCTGCACTGTGTGTGTCCGTGCCTATCAGTGTTCCTGTCTCTGGTCTTGTACCCGTTCCTGTCCATGTCTCCGTCCATGTCCCCATGTCTATGGTTATGCAGTCATTTGTCCAGTCTCCCGTCCTGCTTTTTGTCCAATCTCCTACCCATTCTTTTTTTTACAATCTCCTTTCTGAGCAGAGCCACCAAGATAGTCGAGGACGAAAAAGAGGAAAGCTAAAAAAAAGAATCAAAAAAACCGAAGTAAAAAATGGATACTGAGGCTATTATGAGAAAGATAACGGAAGAGGACAAGAAGATAGCAGGTAGAAAAACGAAATGGAGAAAAGATTAATAAAGAGAAGGGGGATAGAAAATATATATGTAGTATACGTTGAAACAATAAGAAGAACGTACCTAGAAGAAAAAGCGGGAAGAGGAAAAGTGAAGATAGTGAAGAGAAAAGAAGCACAAAGTAAAATTAAGAGTGTAAAGAGTAGAGAAAAAGATATGATGAGTGTAAGGAAGTATCCGAGTAAAATGAGCCTCAAAGAGAGATATTAAGAGGAAAATGTAAAACAGAAATGGAAGTTAAATTAAACTAAAAGAGATCGGGCCGTATGCCATAAAAGGGAGAGAAAGTGAAAAAGAGTTAATGAAAGAGAAAGTAGAAAAAAACGGAAAAATGGCACTAAGAAAAAAGACGGTAGAAAGGAAGCCTAAAGGGAAGAAAAGATTTAAGAGAAGCTAAGAAAAGGGGACCAAAAAAGAAAGGCCCTAAGAAAAGCAGAGAAAATGGCGAATGAACGAGAAAAATAAGAGGGTTGGAAGAATAGGGAAGAAAAGAGCGATGGTAGAAAATGCATAAGATAACGGACAATTGTCACAAAATGAGGAAATGGCGAGGGGACCAGTAGTATAAATGGAATGTAAGAGGCAAAAATAGTAGTGGAAGAATGAAGAAGTGAGTTACGAGAAGAGAGGGACAGAAGGCCAATGGGATTTCGGAAAATAAAAAGGAAAAAATTAGAATAGTAAGAAGGGTAAGAAACAGTGAATGGGATAGGAAACAGAGAAACCCCACCCCACCCTGCCTTCACTCCCTCTAACAATCACTATTCACCAGTCAAGTTTATACTTCCTGTTACCCTGTGGCCTTTGGGTGGCTGTTCAGTAACATCCTGTCTTGGCCTGTCTTTGTCTTTCTCTGTTTCAGCCTTTGTTTTTCTGCTTTTACTTCCATCCTGCGTCTTCGTTTCTAGCAGTGTCACAAATATTTCTGTCCATTAGGCTAAATGTTCCAGTGTGAAGGCTTTAACTGAGGCCAGTTTTTCTACTTTTTTCAATCTTCCACTGAATGGATAGTCATATCAGCCAGACACGTATGGTCTGTTGTGCCCATCTTAAAACTGACTCTACTGCTATCGGACAGTAGGACATTTTTGAACAAAGACAATGTGTAAGCCCCACCCACTGCATATAAACAAAGCACAAATTGAAAAGACAGTGAAATTTCACCTGAGGTACTGATATGATATGGAACTGTGATGGGTCACTACCTACGTACGTATGGCTCTGCTGCTGCTCTGAGCTATCAGTAGGTGTTTGTCAAACTGTATTTATTTTAAAACTCTTCTGTCTAATCAAAAGCTGACAGTATATCAGTGAATTAATATTTTATATCAGGTTGCAGGACTTGTAGATACTCAAAATGTTTTCCTGCTGAGAGATAAGTCATTTAAAAGATAATCAGTCAAAGTTCTGTACAGCAGATGCTGAGAGAACCACTAAATATTCTACTAATGATCTCAACTAAAGATGGAGCAGTGTATAAACATGAACCTGGCTGGACTGGGGTCATTATTATCAGGCCTGAACGTGAATAAACATGTTCATTTCCACACTAATCTATTAGAGATGGACCTGTATTTCATATAATGTAAGTCTGTCTTGTGTTACATTGTGTGTTTCAGGTGTTCTGTCAGTGTGTGTGAGCTCTCAGACTGGATAGGTTCAGCCCTGATTCCAAAATAAGGATGGTGCAAGGTTAAAGAAATTACTTGTACTCTTTACACTTCTACTTTTTTTGTTTTGTTTTTAATAGATTCATGATAATTATGAATACAAATTAGCATTTTTGGGGGTATTCAAATACGAATATCAGGGAGTTTGGATCTGATTTTCCAGTGAATTGTATAAAATGATCAAATTAGTAAATCTTGTAAACATCACAAACATTTTAAGCTTTTTGCCGGTTTAACTGGATTTAACCAGGTTCATCGCTGCAAAGTTATGTATAAGCCCCGCCTACTCCATATAAAAGCAACATTTCACAGCACAACAAACCTTCCTCTGTGCTACTGATACGCTGTGTAACTGTGATGGTCCTCATTTCGGGGATGGCTCTGTTGCTCTGGGGCATCGGTAAGTGTTTCTAAGCTGATTCTATCTTTTTAAATCTTTAATTTCTTTATTAAAACACTTTGTTTGAAATATAATTCAGGTACAATGCCTGGAATCTGAAACAAATAATTATTTGGACAGAACTAAAAATGCAAAGTGACAGCAAGAACTCTTTAAACTGTACGGCAGCTACTGAGAGCACTGCTAACAACTCCGCTTTCTAACCCGACAAAGTTTAAAAAAACACAAATAGATACAAATAAACATACTAAACATAAACTGCAGCTGTTCCACCATAAATGTACTGCATGTGTTGTGTGTTTCAGGTGTTCTGTCAGTGAGTTTGAGCTCTCAGACGGGTTTAACTGTAGAAGCAGAACCTGGTGATGATGTCACTCTCTGGTGTCAACACAGCTTAACTTCACCAGATTATTTATACTGGTTAAAGCAAACATGCAGCTCTACACCAGTTTACATTGCTTGCAAATATTACTCATCATCATCATCATCATCCTCATCATCCTCCTCTAAACGCTGTGTTTTAGTCACTGAGAGTAACAGATCAGTGATGAGTGTAAACTCTATGAACTCCTCTCTCACTATAACTGCAGTTACTCACTCTGATTCAGGACTCTATTACTGCTGCACACTGAAAGGAAAGCAGATGATTTTCAGCACTGCAACACATCTACAAATCAGAGGTATGTTGACTGTTTCATTAGTCATTAACAAAGATGTGGAGTTACTGAGTAAAAAGTATTAAGCTGTAACGTGATACTGAATTATATCATGTAAAACAATCCACAATAAACATTTATTTTTCAGAAAGAATTGAAACATCTTCCAAGGCACCAGATAAACCCGAAGAAGGTCTGTCTTTTACCATATTGATCATAAAGCTTGCTGATTATTTTATTTATTTTATTAACACACACATTTATTGATCAGATTCTGCTTAGCTTATTGTCTTGGCTACTTTACCCACAGCAGCCACACTTATTATTGCGTTATTCATGAACTGGGCATCACTTAAACAAAACTGACATTTTAAAAATGAAAATATGTTCCTCTGGTGTTTTTTCAGTTGCCTACCCCTCTTTCGTCCTCTTAATGCTGACTGTGGCATTTGGGGCCGTGACCGTAGTTCTACTCATCCGGATGTTTGTTAAGTGCATCAGAAAACAACAGAGAGATGGTAAAGAATAGTTTTTAACAATTCAAATATGGTCATTTAATAAAATGATAAAGATAATGTAATATATATGATAATAATAACATAATGTAATGTAACATTAAAGTACATAGAGAATGTCTCTGTTTTTCAGCTTTTACTTTTAAAAAGGTATTTAAAAACATGTTGTACACAATGGATTGAAGTATCTAGGTAGGCGAGAAAAGGGTTAAAAACTTAACTGTCACTTTAGTGACCAGCTAACTATGTGATCTGTACTGATTTCCACAGATTCTAATGTTAAACCGAAACAAGAGAATGAGGTAAGTCTGACGCCAGTTTCACCAGTTTATTGAAGAACAAATCAGAACTTTAAAACATATTTGTCCATTTAATTTGCTCCTAATTCTTACATTAAGCTCTGCTTGTGAAGAGCAAACTTGTTTTAGCGCATTCTCCTTAATAAGCCTTGGCCTGTCGGCGGGCCCAAATTCTTATTATACACTGCTATAACCTACAAATAGCTCCATGAATTTGCATTGAAGTCCTGTAGCTACTGAATAACAGGTTTTGCATGTAATAAGCCTGGAATTAAATGGTTTAACATACTTTTCAGTGAACCGGACAATGATTCATTGGTATAATGAATAATATACACAGACTATAGCTTAATTCTTCAGTTATTTTTCCTTCTCTAACTGTTTGTGATCTGTGTTCTGTGTAACTGCAGGAGCAGGATGGTGAAACGGTGAACTACGCTGCTCTACACTTTAATAAGAAAAACAAGAGATCAGAGAGAAATGTAAATGTGGATCCAAATGTTATATATTCTACTGTGAGTAACATCCAGTAAATTACTGATGGATTGTGATTAGTTTTGTGTGTTTGAACAGATACATAATTCTACATTATTATAACCAGCTGTAGTGTCAGCTGAAAGCATGTTCATTTACATTGACTGTAAATAACGCTCAGCACACACGGAGCACAATCATGGAGAAGCTTCAGGTTTTCTTTATTTACTACAGACACTCTAAAAATCTACATCACTCTGAGCAGCTTCATTTGACAATAAACAATTTGCGAAAGTTTATGCCCCCTGGTCAAATTCCATATTTTGTTGATTTTTTTAAGTTAAAATATGTTAGAACATCCTCTGCTGAGAACACACTTCTGCACAATTTAATACACAATTACTGTTAATTTACTGTATTTATCACTGGGGACAAAATTCAAATAAAAATGTGGCCTGGGCAAAAGTTATGGCACATTTTGTATCATATGTTAAATTCAGTAAATGTTATGAATATGACGACATACTAACAATAGATAATAAACTTTGGATAGATACAGAGCTGTTTTTTTTTTTGTTTGTTTGTTATTTTTTTGTTTGTTTTTAAAGTTTTTTGTGCTTTACATTGTGCAACTTCTTAATATTTTGCTACTTGCTGTACTAACATCAATGCACAAAATAAAATATGGCTGTATTTCTGCACATTTTAGTGCACAATTTCCATTTATTAGTTCAACAGAGTGAAAAAATTGTATAAAAATTACAATATATAATGTGCCATAACTTTTGCCCAGTCCACATTTTACATTTTATGGTTTTTTAAATATGTTAAATTCAGTAAATAAACAGTAATTGTGAATTAAAATGTGCAGACGTGTGTCTTTTGGCTTAGAAAATCAACAACAAATTGATTGAAAAAATCAACAGAATTTGACCAGGGGTGCACAGACATTTGCGTACGACTGTAGTTCAGTCTGCATCTTGTGAGCATAACTAATGTTAGCCAGTGAATATCCGTACAATGTTATTGTTATTGTTTTATGATAGCTGTGCAGTCCTGTATCTTTTAAGCCTTTTTGATCTTAGTGCTTGATATCTGCTACTTACGATCGTTTACTGCACTGGTTGGTCTTTATATGACTGGTTGGATGTGGCTGTTTTGCTCTTTATTTAAATGACAGATTTACTTTTTGTCAGTATTATGGCTGTAGCATGGTAAGGAATGCTGATCTGGAGACTGACCTGAAATATAGTATGTGATCATTTTAGATACACAACTGTTTTTATTTGTTTCATTATGTCTATTTATTTATTTGGTCTGTTACATTTACAACTTCTTAATCTGTACTAACATCAATGCACAAAATAAAACTGATATGAAAAGTGAAGCTATGTTAAGATATTTAACTTCAAATTTAACACACAATTCATTATTTAAGCGGCTGTTAATACCAAGCCTGTTCAGAAAGCCAACAGGAGTTCCTGAAATGTGATCTTGCAGCTGTGACTGCTTTGTAAAAATAATAATACACATTACATGTTTTGGCACAACGTCTTATTCCAAGTATGTCCTATTAACAGTTCCAGTTTGAGAGTGTGGCTAGAAACACATGCTCAGCTGTTATAAGTTCTTAAATGTGACAATAAAAGGAAATAAATTTACAAATTGAACACATTAAAGGCTCAAGGTCTTGCAGAGACCCTGGGCATGTGTATGTGGAGCCATCCCCTCCAAACTTTAAACTGTTGACCCAAAATGAATCCTTTCAGCACACATCTATGTAATCCTTCAAATCTTTAATTAATCCCTGCATCCATTCATAGAAACCCATTTATTTTACTTCCTGGAGCTGCTGAAATTCAATTTGTTTTAGCTTTTACTTCTCAGAAATTCCATTTACATGTGAGAATTAAAATTCAATTCACAAATGTTTCATTTTGACAAGTAAAAATTCAGTTTTTAGTATAAATGTCACCTCCACTTGTGTAAATTGAATTCTTCTTAAAATTAAATGTAAATTGAAAAATAGGATGAAAAGTAAAACGACTGCAGTAAAATGGCTTAGCATAGTAATTTGAATTTCTGCATGTTAAAGTTTTAATTAAAAATAAAAAGCACCACACGTTAAGCTTTAATTCATGTTAGAAAAAATTGTTAATGCAATTATAATGAATTCGTACCAATGAGAAAGGAAAATTTACAAGCTCAAACATAATTCCTACAATTAGAAGTTGAATTTTAAGATGTTATAATTTGATTTTAATATACATGTAATTTATGTAATATCAATAGCATTTTCTGATGAAGAAATTTTGTTTCTTGATTAAAAGTTAAACATGTTTAAAAACAGTTCACTGTTATTTGCAGCTTCTTCAAATTTATAGCTCTGTTTCTGAGAATTTTGGTTTTCTTTGTTTTCATTTCTTTCATCGTGTTCTATTTGGTGACCAACTGGAGCTTTGGTGACCAACTGGGTCTAATATGTATGAGCTCACAGTGACTTTATGAGTAGCTCTTATTTATCATGCTGCACATTTTGCGTGACGCTGCGCTGTTACTGCTGAGTGTTATGGATCTTATGAAATCTTGTTTATGAACAAAATGTTTGAGTGATCTGTTCTGAAGATGTGAATTCTGTTTCCGGAAGCAATGATTTATGATAATTTATTATTTAGACCTTTCACAAATTTATTTCCTGTGAAATTTAATACAAAAATCTGAAATAATTTCTCTTTGAAATAATGCATGAAAGCATTTGTTGCTGTTTTTAGGTCCAGAAGAGAAGCATATTTGGCCAGCTGAGTATTAATTGGGTAAAGGATTGGTAGAAATTCCTGTTTTCCTTTATACATCATTATTAGCCCATTGTATCCACCATTATTAGGGGATTGTATCCATAACAACAGAAAATTATTTTGGTGACACTAGTATTCTACAGGCTGCTAAAAAATTCAATAATAACCCATTTTATAATTAAATAACTGACTCACCAGCAGTATACCAGCAGAAAACGATCTGAAAAATATATATATAACCTATTACAGTATTTCAGATGAGATATCAGTAGGGTCAGAAATTGTGTTTATATATGATAAACCAAGGTAGACCAAAAATCAATTTAAGGCCTACTAATGTTGAAAAAAATTTAATAAGATAATTTATGTATATATATATATAATATATATATATATATATATATATATATATATATATATATGAACTGTTTTATCTAGTTTATCTTAAAAGTGATATTAAGCCACCTGATTCATGTGTATTGACTATTCACTGAGGATAACCTGCTGAAGGTGAGTGCATATCGACTGACATATCCACCCTTTGCTGGACCTCCTAATCCTCTAGTCCTCCAGTCAGCAGTTCTGTGCTGTTCCCTTTGGCGTTTTCAGTCTAAAATGGCGGCAGCGCTACCGCAGCACCATCTAGTGGCGGTTGTCAGAAAAGCGCCAGAGTTTTGTCTCATAGGCTTCTACACTATTTGTTCAGTACAGTTTGTAGAGCTTGGCTCCACTTTCAGTTCTGAACTCACCCGGGAATGTTCACTTGAGCTTTAACAGAAATTATGCACTAAAAGCAGCAGAATCTGTCATATTTAAGTGTTTTCTTTATAGAGGATGTGACCGCTTATTTACACTTAATCCAGGGGTGTTCAAACGTGTATATGACTGTGTCTACATTAAAAAGGGATTAAACGGGAGTTAAAACAGTCTTAACTGTGTAACATATAAAAGTCTTAATGAATTGTTTTAAAATAATATGATTATGTAATTTCAAAAGACAAACTGCCGCATATTTGACTGCATATCATGTTATTAACACCTCAAAAGCGAAAGTAATCTGGGATCCCTCGTCACTTCCTCAGTTACTACTCTGTTCTCGGTGAGCAGACGGAAGAACTGCCTGAGTAAATAATAAATATATTGTAATACAACCAAAAAGGCTAAAATGGATAAATTCTTCTGGTAGCTGTTTCTGGTGGGTAATGTTCATCTCACGTCATCAGGTGAACTGATCTTAAAAATGATCTTGTGCTTACATACACGGTCACTCTGTGATATCTTGAGGAACATCTTCTATGTGAAATTACACTGTGTGATGTTTGATGATGATGATGCTCATTAATGTAGTTTACCACATGATTCAGCTATATTATTAATATTTCATATTGAGAATTAAAATCTTAAATCCGTACTAAAATATTCAGACTCTTGGAAAAAGTGTTTCATCTTACAGATAAGATATCAGGACTTTGTAACACTGAACAAAAGCTGTCTGTGCTGCTTAACTGTATTGTGTAGTAAGTTGTACAGTAAAGTCAATGTTCAGGTGAAGGTGACTGTTGAAGTAAACAGGAAGTATTTTCTTTTATGTAAATCAGTAAAAGAACATTCTGTTGAGTAAATGGTGCTGTGGGTCTGAGTCTGACAGTCAAAGCATTATTTCAAATCCCTGCTGAGGATGGACAACAACACCACAGGCTATCCAGGGTATAATATACAGATGTGTTGACAAAAACTTTTGCATCTTTTCTTTCATTTACAGTACTTTTTTCCTAAGCTCAATTACCATATAAGCTCAATTACCATGGTCCATTAGTTAACAGCTATTTATATATAATATTTTCCTGTATTTTTCTGTTTATATATTATATATATATATATATATATATATATATATATATATATATATATATATATACACACACACACACACACACACACTATACTGCCAAAAGTATTCGCTTGTCTGCCTTCACACACATATGAACTTGAGTGACATCCGATTCTTAATCCATAGGGTTTAATATGATGTCGGCCCACCCTTTGCAGCTATAACAGCTTTGACTCTTCTGGGAAGGCTTTCCACAAGGTTTAGGAGTGTTTATGGGAACTTTTGACCATTCTTCCAGAGGCACATTTGTGAGGTCAGACACTGATGTCGGACGAGAAGGCCTGGCTCGCAGTCTCCGCTCTAATTCATCCCAAAGGTATTTTATCGGGTTGAGGTCAGGACTCTGTGCAGGCCAGTCAAGTTCTTCAACACCAAACTCGCCCATCCATGTCTTTATGGACCTTGCTTTGTGCACTGACGTGCAGTCATGTTGGAACAGGAAGGGGCCAAACTCCCCAAACTGTTCCCACAAAGTTGGGAGCATGAAATTGTCCAAAATCTCTTGGTCTGCTGAAGCATTAAGAGTTCCTTTCGCTGGAACTAAGGGGCCGAGCCCAACTCCTGAACAACAACCCCACACCATAATCCCCCCTCCACCAAACTTTACACTTGGCACAATGCAGTCAGACAGTACCGTTCTCCTGGCAACCGCCAAAGCCAGACTCGTCCATTAGATTGCCAGACGGAGAAGCGCGATTGGTCACTCCAGAGAACACATCTCCACTGCTCTAGAGTCCAGTTGCGGCGCTTTACACCACTGCATTCAACGCTTTGCATTGCGCTTGGTGATGTAAGGCTTAGATGCAGCTGCTCAGCCATGGAAAGTTTGGAGGTCTGTAGCAATTGGCTCTGCAGAAAGTTGGTGACCTCTGCGCACTATGCGCCTCAGCATCCGCTGACCCCGCTCTGTCATTTTACGTGGCCGACCACTTCGTGGATGAGTTGCTGTCGTTCCCAATCGCTTCCACTTTGTTATAATACCACTGACAGTTGACTGTGGAATATTTAGTAGTGAGGAAATTTCACGACTGGACTTGTTGCACAGGTGGCATCCGATCACGGTACCACGCTGGAGTTCACTGAGCTCCTGAGAGCGACCCATTCTTTCACTAATGTTTGTAGAAGCAGTCTGCAGGCACAGGTGCTTGGTTTTATGATCAACGATATATCAGTGATTTGGATGGGTGAGTGAACACTTTTGGCAATATAGTGTATGTGCCCATTTTGAATTTGATGCCAACAACACGTTCCAAAAAAGTTGGGACGGGGCAACAAAAGGCTGGTAAAGTTGTGTAATGCTAGAAAAAAAAACACCTGGTGGTTAATTGGCAACAGGTCAGTAACATGATTGGGTATAAAAAAAGAGGCAGAGTCTCCCAGAGAGGCTGAGTCTTTCAGAAGTAAAAATGAGGAGGGGTTCACCACTCTGTAAAAGACTGTGTGGGCAATTAGTGCAACAATTCAAGAATAACGTTTCTCAACAAAAAATCGCAAAGAACTTTTGCTTTTCATCATCTACGGTACATAAAAACATTAAAAGATTCAGAGAATGTGGAGAAATCTCTGTATGTAAGGGACAAGGCCAAAAACCAGTATTTGCTGGCTGTGATCTTTGGGCCCTCAGACAGGACTGCATTAAAAACAGACATGATTCTGTAGTGGAAATCACTGCATGGACTCAGAAACACTTCTGAAAACCACTGTCTGTGAAAACAGTTCATCACTGCATCCACAAATGTGTGTAATTAAAACTCTTAAACGCAAAGAGACCATATATATATAAACAGGATTCAGAAACACGGTCACCTTCATCACATGCAGAAATAAACCAGACAAACTACCAGGTACTGTTAAGTTCTTTGTAATATAAAGTGGAACTTTGTACACAGTATTTATGTAGCAGTGCATAACCATACATAGCATTCATAATCATGCATAATGCATAAAGGAGGCCATGATTCTGGTGCAAGTGTTCTGTGGTCCGACGAATCAACATTTGAAATTTTTTTTTTTTGAAATCATGGACACTGTGTCCTCCGGGCTAAAGACCACTCAGCTTGTTATCAGTGCACAGTTAAAAAGCCAGTATTCATGATGGTGTAGGGGCACTAGGCATGGCTGACGTGCACACATACCCAGCCATTACCGTGTCTTGGGATGTCTTAAGACATGTCTAAAGACACATTATGAAGACGTCTTAGGACATCTTGAAGCATGTCTTAAGAAATGAAGACGTCTTTAAGACGTGTCTATAGACACGGATCTTAAGATGTCTTGGCAATAATAACATCCCAAGATGTCTCAAGATGTAGGATGTATAATACGTATTTTTTTAATTTTACCTACATTTTATAAAATAAATCTTTTACTTTTAAATATTTTTAAGGGAATTTTAAAACGTAACATTATTTATAGCAAAAATTCGAGTAATTATTTTTTGTTCATTATTTATTTATTTTTTTTGTTCTATGTAGGATGCATAATGGTATCATTTATTTTAATATATATATTGTATATTATTTTATAAACATACAAACATTACATACATTAGTACATACTACATTTATACATTTCAGAACAAATTTAACAACAAAAGTAATAATAATAATAATAATAATAATAATAGGCACATGGTTCCCAGTCTGTAACTTTCTCTACAATAAGCCATTTTATATGAAACCACTAAATGACTTTGTTTACATTGCAATGACAGAATTATGCCAAGTTTAGAAAAATGTGGAATTCGCCTTTAAATGTTTCTGTTGCATTAGAAAAGCTTATGGAATCAGTGAAAATTTATTTCTGAGTTCAGACCATGCCTTCAACATGGTGGTAGTATGAGGGAAGACTCTTATGCAACTATTTTGTAATACAGCGTTGCTGCAAAAATGAAAAATCTAATTCAGTCCTTTTAAATACCTTTTTTATAGTAATTAACCCTTCATGTTTCAAAAATGAGTTAAAAATACATTTTTTTACAATGACTATTTTACAGTTGCTTCATTTTTTAATGAAGGTATCATTTTATCAACTTTTAAAATAATAATAATAAGAAGGAGAACAAGAACAATAATAAGTATGCATAAATTACAGTAAAGTAATTTAAAGGGGTATGGAAAATCACTATTTTACAGTTTTGTGTTTCCTTGTTAGTCTGTTAAAAATTCAGAATACTTCTACATTCAAATAATTTACTCTGCAATCCAAAGCACAGCCCATGAAAAAGCACCCAGATAGCTTTCAAAAAATATAGATTACAGTTATTGTTTATTGTTTTCACAACTGTGTATATGCACAGTACAACAGCGTCATCACACTTGATTTGTTCTACAGACGGGGAAAAACATGTTAACTGACTTTGTGTAGAAATTTGAAATATCCTGCAATAAATACACAGTTCTGACCAATGAATCTGATTTTAAGGTCTGCTGTTATTCCGTATATAAGTTATGCTAAAGTTATTAGGAATTTAGTTCTATGAACAATTATAAATGATAGGAAACAATTTTAAGACAAATTCATATGGACTAAAAAGAAAAACTGACCAACAGAGTAATACAGAGGTCTGAACCCCAGCAGCACTCATAACATACCTGAGCCAGATAATGATCAGCTGTCAAACAATTAATACCAGACTCAGATGTGCTGGTAGCTGGAATAGAGCCAAGCTGTGGACATTTTATGTGGACATATGTGGACACAGGACACAGGACACAGATAACTCGATGTGCATATGTCCATGCCGTAATGCCTGAACACTAACATCACTGATATCACACTGCTAATGTTACCGATCTCTCCTTTTAGAGTTAAATCCGTGATGAGTGAGAGAGCTGTCAGATTCACAGCCCAGCGCTTCTTCCTCTGGTTTTTCTTAGTGTTGGTCTTCTTTGTCAGAGATATGAGGAAAATGCATCTGTTAAAAAATCAATTTTAAGACAAATTTGAAATTACTTTTGGATCTGCGTACACAAGCAGGCTGAATTTAAAGGGGACCTGTTATGCTAATTTCCAATGTTCATAAATTTATTTTGGGTCTACTATAATACATTTACATGCTTCAGAGTTCCAGAAACACATTATTTTTCTCATACTGTAAATCTCTACTCACCCTCTGTCTGAAACGCTCTGTTAGAGCTCCTGTGTCTTTAAGCCCCTCCTTCCTGATGAGCCCAGTACGCTCAGATTAGTTAGCTCGCTCACTTGGTTCTGACTGACCAAGCGCCAGCGTGGTTCCACCAATACACGGTCTTCGGGAGATGCGTTGCGTTGTGTGAGGGCGTGCCAAGCTCTCTGGTAGGTGGGCAATAAGGATTGTGTTAAGGGATTTCATCATCTTGTAACAAAGGAAAAGGGCTGGGGAACTCCAGGCCTCAGGCAGAAAAGTGGTTTCTGTGGGAGAGACTTTCTTCCTCTGGCATATACTTTCAGCTTTGTATCTTACACACAAAAAGCTACATAACACAGTAAATAAAAGGGAAAGCATTATATATTCCCTTTATAAGTAGAATATAATGTACAGTATACATAATTTTACCCATCTAAAATCAACTCAGGCATTCAGTACACAAAGAAATGTGACAAGGCTTTAAATAATACCTATGCATGAACTCCAGCGTGGCACCCAGCTCACACGCATAGCTGATGTTCAGACAATGATGTTCAGTGTAATGAAAGAAGCATCAGGATGAAGCCACTTGGGTAAGAGCACAGTTGAGTGTTGAGAATGATAAGGACTGCCACCATACTGGATGAGGCCCAAAGAGAGGATGTTCCTTTGGAAGGATTGAAAACAACAAAGTTGATTAGATAAGTTCTATTGTTTTCATCCTCTAACATGCCTAAATCAACACGTAACAGAAATGGTCATTTACAGTTGAGGCAGGTGTGAGCTTAGTACTGATATCTGTATCTGTTAAAAGCTGTGTTAAAGGAGAATTACATAATTTTTAGGCATAGTTTCATCATTAAGATGCAAAAAAGTAGTTTGATACAAAATGTTCCATTGTGGAAAAACTTACAGAGTCAGAGTTGTTCATAGTGGCAGTGACAAGAACCAGGCGTTTGAAGAGTTCAATGTCTCTAATCTCTACAGTATTACATGAAATGATTATTAATAAGAGCTAAACTCTATTAGAGCATGTTTACCACATGCTGTATGCTATAAATTGTAGGGCTCTGAGACTTGCAGTATTACACATTAAAGCACTGTGAAGAAGTAAATTCATAAATATTGATACAGTGTTGGTGATATTGCCATATC
Organism: Colossoma macropomum; assembly: GCF_904425465.1. NCBI lineage: Eukaryota > Metazoa > Chordata > Actinopteri > Characiformes > Serrasalmidae > Colossoma > Colossoma macropomum. The sequence continues at coordinate 42,330 of NW_023495389.1, forward strand.
GATATTTTGAACACAGCTGTAATGGCAAATAACATATTAATAAGTTGAATGAATAAAGCACAGATATTTGAGTACTGTAACCCAGCTTTACCTAAACATTCTGCTCTTCTGTATTACCATAAATACTTCATGAAGTATATTTGTTTGAAATACCCACCAAATCTAAACATCTGTCTGGCATTCATATAATTTTATTTAAAAAAATTAAACTTGAGTCTCACCAGTTGCTCAGCTTCAGATGATTTCTGATGAGAAACATCTAAAACAAAACAGACACATGAGGTAAATGCAGCAAAACAATAACAGCAATGCATAACAATGACCTTAAACACAAAACAAACTGGTCATTAGATATTACTGATTAAAATGTAGCTGAGTAAAACAGATTATTAATCTGAAGCACAAATAATATATTTTTTAAAAATACTCTAGAAAGTACAAATCCACCGAGACGTTACTGGAGTAAATGTAACTGAGCAAATTAAAATTATTACTACCCTCTCTGAACTACACAGACTGACGGACTGTGTTCAGTTTCACTGTTGTATTGTTCAGTGTGCTGACCCTGCTGCACTGTGATCAGTCTTAGATTTAATTCTGAGGCAGCCTTTCATTTGTTCCAGCTACCTAAATGCTTCAACTGACTGATTCTGCTGCGCACTAGCATAACATCTCACCTGTCCATCCTCCAAACCTTATGAGCTTCTATGGCTGCGCTGCTGGGTGAGACAGCTGTACAGAGCTGAAGCTGGGCGGTATGTTTACAGTGCGCTGCTGGGTGAGACAGCTGTACAGATGTGAAGCTGGGCGGTCGCTATGGCTACAGTGCGCTGCTGGGTGAGACAGCTGTACAGATGTGAAGCTGGGCGGTTGCTATGGTTACAGTGCGCTGCTGGGAGCGGGTGCTAATCTGACGCAGCCGCGAGGCATAAACAGACACGCCGCTTAGCCGCTAGCTAGCTAGCTATTCTACATACGCTAACCTACCGCTGATGTCTTCACTGGGCAGATCGACCCAGAAATACAGGAAGGTTTACTCCAGCTGACCGTTAGTGAGGCTGCTCATCTCATTCGGTCACTACTCGCCTTTTAAAGCAGAGTCTGACCGCTGCAGTCGTAACTCCAGTCGCCGCTCCACTCGGTCCAGTCAGTTGGTTAGCTTAGCTAACTACGCAGCTACCTCGTTTGTGGAGCTGAAAGCGTCACCCGGCAGGCGGCGCTGTCTCAGTAAGGAGTGTAAGAGAGTCTTATCAGGTTTAACACTCGCTAAACTAACTCGATTAAACTGACCGCGTTAGCGACCTGACTGAGTCGCTCACTGTAAACGGCTGTAACGGTCGCGTTGGCTTTAAACAGAGGAACGGCGCTCGCGCTTCAACACCGAACGTCCGAGAGGCGGGGTCTCGCGCTCTGATTGGTCTGAAACTCCCGTCAGTCTTTTGTTTGTCCTCCCATTGAGCTTTTTTTCCGGTGCGCGCCTGTACTGAATGAACTGTGCTGCTCTGTTTCTGTTTGTTTGTTTGTTTTTAATCTAGACACAGAGTATAAAACTGCAAACCCTTGAAATACATAAAACAGCTGTACAGCATTATTATACAGCATCACTGGAGGCCATGTCTTAATATATTAAAGTCAAAGTATGAAGTTGGACATTTAAACAAAAATCTGTTTATTATGTAATTTTACGAGGTGAAACAGATAGATCTTTATATTTCCACTCAAATACATTTGTTTATTATTGTTTGTGTTTTCCAAATACTGGAGATAATCATTTTGAAAGTTATACATGGTTTATAAAAAATTTGTTCTCTTTTTCTGTTGGGCCAAATTAAAAGTCCTGATGGTCAAACTTTGGGCAGCCCTGATCTGCTTAAGAAAATAAACAGAAGTGTAGACGATGAAGAGAGTGAACCAAGTGCTTCTCTGCATTAAGTTTTGGTGGTATGTGATCTCTAAAGTACCCAGGTTAGCTGTTAAGTACATTTACTTCCTATTAGTTCAGAGTTGTTTTCTCTTGGTTCCTAGCTTGTTGTCTCTGGTTACAATTGGACATTTGAAAATAGATCAATGTTGTGTTAATCATAGCATGTTTTCTGCAAATGAGCAAAAGGCTGTGACTGACTGTGATTGTAACATTTACCAATGGAGATGAATTAAAAGTTATTCTACCATGAACTTCAATGATGTAAAGAAATGAGTTTAAACATTTTAAGGTAAGGTAAATGGTTTAAGAATTGATTTTTTCTTTTGCTGTTTTGCTACTATAAACACATTTCTGCAATAATCAAAAAACAAAACATACAAAAAAAAAAAAATCACAAAAGTACAGCAAATAAAACACAAAAAAGTGAATGTTCTTTTAGTAATATCACACAAAAACCGTAAGATTACAGCAGGCTGTTTCTTGAGGACATACTTGTTATATTCTCATTATATTCTACATTAGGCAGTGCTGTGGTAATCCTGGTAATCCTCAGTAGTAATTTTCAGTTTGGCAGTATCACAGGAATACCGCACTCACACCACAGGACCTTTTGTAATGGACCACTCTTTGGACTCAACTGAACTGTCTTAAGACACAACATCTCTATGTCTTAAGACAAAGTGATGTCTTAAGTCATGCCTCGTCTTCAAGACTCACAAAATAATTACTTCTTTGTCTTAAGACGTTAACTTTCATGTCTCAAGACAAAGACAGTGTCTTCACTCATATGTCTTAAGACGTTCTTGAGATGTCTAAGAAAATGTCTCAAGACATCTTATAAATACTGTCAAGACATCTTAAGACACAGTGACAGCTGGGTATGCATCTGTGAGGCACCATTAATGCTGAACGATATATACATGTTTTGGCAACATATGCTGCCATCCAGACGACGTCTTTTCAGGGAAGGCTTTGATTATTTCAGCAAGACAATGTCAAACCACATTCTGCACATATTACACAGCGTAGCTTCGTATTAAGAGTCCAGGTGCTAAACTGGCCTGCCTGCAGTCCAGATCTGTCACCACTGAAAACATTTGGCGCATTATGAAATGAAACATATGACAAAGGAGACCCTGAACTGTTGAGCAGCTGAAATCCTGTATCAGACAAGAATGGGAAAACAGCTGGCATCAAATTAAAAATGGGCACATATTTTTCAAAAAACAATACAATTTCTCAGTATCAACATTTGATATGTTGTCTTTGTACTATTTTCCTTTAAAAAATATGGTTTACATGATTTGCTTATCATTGCATCCTATTTTTATTTACATTCTGCGCAGTGTCCCAACTTTTTTGCAAATGGGGTTGCAATTAGTTTTATTTTTTTAGTTTTTATTGTAATGCAGAAGTTTTAATTTATGTGAATTTGGTCCTTAAATTTATTTTTTTGGACATTTTGGAATTAATTTTGACCTATTGACACTGAATTCTTAACAGTGCAGTTTCTGTTGAAATCATTTGCTGCACTTATCCATACACTAATGTCCATAATAAAACTACTGTAAAACACAGTAAGGTGTGTGATGTGGACGTGCTGATACTCCATCACCTGCCAGTCTTATAGAAACTGTTAGGTTTGATGGAATGTTTAATGTCATAATCTTAGACAGGGCACTGACGCGTACAGAATCAGACAGAAACGACTGTCTCACTATCAGATTAATGGGATATAAAGTCAGTGTCTCACTTTCATTCCCAGTATAGACATGCACAGTTCAACAATCAACACCTACTAATGAAACTAAAACCAGAGGTCTGAGTGACTAAACTGTGTGTGTGTGTGTGTGTGTGTTTAAACAATTTGCACTGTTCACTTTCTATTCAACATAACACTTCACAGAAAACCCCTTAGCTCACTCTTTGCCCTGTGTACATACAAAAATTTGTGTGGGGTGTGTTGTTACATTTCCAAAGGCACTGGCATAAATATTTAACATAGATGTTACATTTAGTTCAGTCAGGCACTTCATTGGAGCCACCCAGTAGTCAATAACACTGCTGGATTGCATTCAGTATAATTACATTACATAAAATGATACTATTTAAAGATAATAGCACTCAGAAAGTGGAATAGGATTATCATATAGCCGCAAGTGGTAGTCCCAGGGTTCAAGCACGTATCACCTCAAAAAGGCCTTATGTAGATTGTTTCCAAAATGGTCTAACAAGTTCTAATTTGCCATAATTCAGAGTCAGAAGGTAAAAGAAGAGTCAGCAGAGGAAAAAAGTTCAGTTCATTGAAGGGCCTACATGAGCTATAACTGCTAATCAGGGGTCTTCCAACATGACGTGCTAAAGTGCGTACATGCTGATCTTTTGATATTTGTATAAAATTTAACAGGTTTATATAAATTGTTCAATGGCTGATGGTGAAGGTGAAGAAAAACCCCTTCATAACATTTAATCAAAGAAGGACATTCTAGAGGAGGTTAGCATATCATTGTCAAAGGGACGCTTTCATGAATGTAAATACAGGGAGTTTACCTCAAGATCCAAACCACTGGCAACACACAAGAACAGAAAGGTCAGATTAGACTTCGCTAGAAAACAAAACCTGCCCAGTTCTGGATCAAGATTCATTGGACAGATGAAAACAATTTTAACTTGTACCAGAATGATGGGAAGAGAAGAGTATGAAGAAGGAAAGAAAGGGCTCATGATCTGATGCATACCACATCATCTGTCAAACATGGTGGAGGTAGTGTTACGGCATGGGCAGGGTTAGGTAGTAATGGAATTCATGTAACGGTATCACGTAATCAGGAAACAAAAAAGATATCTGTATTCTGTTACAGTTACTGAGAAAAAGCCAGTAATCTGAGGCCGTATTACAAAAACATCTTAAATCTTATTTGCTAGTCACCATGACAACTTCAGTTCGGACTGGATTTAGGAGAGGAGCTATTACAGAACAACAGTTCTTAAGTTCTTATCATTAACTCCAGATAAGAGAACAGAATTACAGAAACATCCTAACTAGATTAAATCTCCCAAATATTGTCCTAGCTTTAGGATAAACCGCAGAGGTGTCTTAACTTAATTTAACCGTCTGTTTCTTTTGTTTTATGCAGTGACAGACAGCACAATTCACTATAACTGGCATAATGACACAACATTTACAGTGATGGTGGTGAATAATGAGGAGGCAGAGCTGAACGTGTGTCTGTTTATTAGGTATAACATTAGCGCGCTCAGCTAAAGCGTTTGGGAAACTGAACCTGGAGAGCAGTTAGAATACAGTCAGAACGTCAGCTAAACACACATTACACAGCTCTGTAAACTCATACAGCAGTTAGAATACAGTCAGAGCACCAGCTAAACACACATTACACAGCTCTGTAAACTCATACAGCAGTTAGAATACAGTCAGAGCACCAGCTAAACACACATTACACAGCTCTGTAAAGTCATAGAGCAGTTAGAATACAGTCATAACACCAGCTAAACACACATTACACAGCACTGTAAACTCAGAGCAGTTAGAATACAGTCAGAGCACCAGCTAAACACACATTACACAGCTCTGTACACTCATACAGCAGTTAGAATACAGTCAGAACACCAGCGAAACACACATTACACAGCTCTGTCCACTCATACAGCAGTTAGAATACAGCCAGAGCACCAGCTAAACACACATTACACAGCTCTGTACACTCATAGAGCAGTTAGAATACAGTCAGAACACCAGCTAAACACACATTACACAGCTCTGTACACTCATAGAGCAGTTAGAATACAGTCAGAGCACCAGCTAAACACACATTACACAGCTCTGTAAACTCATAGAGCAGTTAGAATACAGTCAGAGCACCAGCTAAACACACATTACACAGCTCTGTAAACTCATAGAGCAGTTAGAATACAGTCAGAACACCAGCTAAACACACATTACACAGCTCTGTAACTCACAGAGCAGTTAGAATACAGTCAGAGCACCAGCTAAACACACATTACACAGCTCTGTACACTCATACAGCAGTTAGAATACAGTCAGAACACCAGCTAAACACACATTACACAGCTCTGTAAACTCATACAGCAGTTAGAATACAGTCAGAACACCAGCTAAACACACATTACACAGCTCTGTAACTCATAGAGCAGTTAGAATACAGTCAGAACACCAGCTAAACACACATTACACAGCTCTGTAACTCATAGAGCAGTTAGAATACAGTCAGAGCACCAGCTAAACACACATTACACAGCTCTGTACACTCATACAGCAGTTAGAATACAGTCAGAACACCAGCTAAACACACATTACATAGCTCTGTACACTCATAGAGCAGTTAGAATACAGTCAGAACACCAGCTAAACACACATTACATAGCTCTGTACACTCATAGAGCAGTTAGAATACAGTCAGAACACCAGCTAAACACACATTACACAGCTCTGTAAACTCATAGAGCAGTTAGAATAGTCAGAGCACCAGCTAAACACACATTACACAGCTCTGTACACTCATAGAGCAGTTAGAATACAGTCAGAGCACCAGCTAAACACACATTATACAGCTCTGTAAACTCATACAGCAGTTAGAATACAGTCAGAGCACCAGCTAAACACACATTACACAGCTCTGTACACTCATAGAGCAGTTAGAATACAGTCAGAGCACCAGCTAAACACACATTACACAGCTCTGTACACTCATACAGCAGTTAGAATACAGTCAGAGCACCAGCTAAACACACATTACACAGCTCTGTAAAGTCATAGAGCAGTTAGAATACAGTCAGAACACCAGCTAAACACACATTACACAGCACTGTAAACTCAGAGCAGTTAGAATACAGTCAGAGCACCAGCTAAACACACATTACACAGCTCTGTACACTCATAGAGCAGTTAGAATACAGTCAGAGCACCAGCTAAACACACATTACACAGCTCTGTACACTCATAGAGCAGTTAGAATACAGTCAGAGCACCAGCTAAACACACATTACACAGCTCTGTACACTCATAGAGCAGTTAGAATACAGTCAGAACACCAGCTAAACACACATTACACAGCTCTGTACACTCATAGAGCAGTTAGAATACAGTTAGAGTACCAGCTAAACACACATTACACAGCTCTGTACACTCATAGAGCAGTTAGAATACAGTCAGAGCACCAGCTAAACACACATTACACAGCTCTGTCCACTCATACAGCAGTTAGAATACAGTCAGAGCACCAGCTAAACACACATTACACAGCTCTGTACACTCATAGAGCAGTTAGAATACAGTCAGAGCACCAGCTAAACACACATTACACAGCTCTGTAAACTCATAGAGCAGTTAGAATACAGTCAGAACACCAGCTAAACACACATTACACAGCTCTGTACACTCATAGAGCAGTTAGAATACAGTCAGAGCACCAGCTAAACACACATTACACAGCTCTGTAAACTCATAGAGCAGTTAGAATACAGTCAGAACACCAGCTAAACACACATTACACAGCTCTGTACACTCATAGAGCAGTTAGAATACAGTCAGAGCACCAGCTAAACACACATTACACAGCTCTGTCCACTCATACAGCAGTTAGAATACAGTCAGAGCACCAGCTAAACACACATTACACAGCTCTGTAACTCATAGAGCAGTTAGAATACAGTCAGAGCACCAGCTAAACACACATTACACAGCTCTGTACACTCATACAGCAGTTAGAATACAGTCAGAACACCAGCTAAACACACATTACATAGCTCTGTACACTCATACAGCAGTTAGAATACAGTCAGAACACCAGCTAAACACACATTACACAGCTCTGTAACTCACAGAGCAGTTAGAATACAGTCAGAGCACCAGCTAAACACACATTACACAGCTCTGTAAACTCATACAGCAGTTAGAATACAGTCAGAACACCAGCTAAACACACATTACACAGCTCTGTAACTCATAGAGCAGTTAGAATACAGTCAGAACACCAGCTAAACACACATTACACAGCTCTGTAACTCATAGAGCAGTTAGAATACAGTCAGAGCACCAGCTAAACACACATTACACAGCTCTGTACACTCATACAGCAGTTAGAATACAGTCAGAACACCAGCTAAACACACATTACATAGCTCTGTACACTCATACAGCAGTTAGAATACAGTCAGAACACCAGCTAAACACACATTACACAGCTCTGTAACTCATAGAGCAGTTAGAATACAGTCAGAACACCAGCTAAACACACATTACATAGCTCTGTACACTCATAGAGCAGTTAGAATACAGTCAGAACACCAGATAAACACACATTACACAGCTCTGTACACTCATACAGCAGTTGGAATACAGTCAGAACACCAGCTAAACACACATTACACAGCTCTGTAAACTCATAGAGCAGTTAGAATAGTCAGAGCACCAGCTAAACACACATTACACAGCTCTGTACACTCATAGAGCAGTTAGAATACAGTCAGAGCACCAGCTAAACACACATTATACAGCTCTGTAAACTCATAGAGCAGTTAGAATACAGTCAGAGCACCAGCTAAACACACATTACACAGCTCTGTAAACTCATAGAGCAGTTAGAATACAGTCAGAGCACCAGCTAAACACACATTACACAGCTCTGTACACTCATACAGCAGTTAGAATACAGTCAGAGCACCAGCTAAACACACATTATACAGCTCTGTACACTCATAGAGCAGTTAGAATACAGTCAGAACACCAGATAAACACACATTACACAGCTCTGTACACTCATACAGCAGTTAGAATACAGTCAGAGCACCAGCGAAACACACATTACACAGCTCTGTCCACTCATACAGCAGTTAGAATACAGCCAGAGCACCAGCTAAACACACATTACACAGCTCTGTACACTCATAGAGCAGTTAGAATACAGTCAGAGCACCAGCTAAACACACATTACACAGCTCTGTAAACTCATAGAGCAGTTAGAATACAGTCAGAACACCAGCTAAACACACATTACACAGCTCTGTACACTCATAGAGCAGTTAGAATACAGTGAGAGCACCAGCTAAACACACATTACACAGCTCTGTCCACTCATACAGCAGTTAGAATACAGTCAGAGCACCAGCTAAACACACATTACACAGCTCTGTACACTCATAGAGCAGTTAGAATACAGTCAGAGCACCAGCTAAACACACATTACACAGCTCTGTACACTCATAGAGCAGTTAGAATACAGTCAGAGCACCAGCTAAACACACATTACACAGCTCTGTAAACTCATAAAGCAGTTAGAATACAGTCAGAACACCAGCTAAACACACATTACACAGCTCTGTACACTCATAGAGCAGTTAGAATACAGTCAGAGCACCAGCTAAACACACATTACACAGCTCTGTACACTCATACAGCAGTTAGAATACAGTCAGAGCACCAGCTAAACACACATTACACAGCTCTGTACACTCATAGAGCAGTTAGAATACAGTCAGAACACCAGCTAAACACACATTACACAGCTCTGTACACTCATAGAGCAGTTAGAATACAGTCAGAGCACCAGCTAAACACACATTACACAGCTCTGTAAACTCATACAGCAGTTAGAATACAGTCAGAACACCAGCTAAACACACATTACACAGCTCTGTAACTCATAGAGCAGTTAGAATACAGTCAGAACACCAGCTAAACACACATTACACAGCTCTGTAACTCATAGAGCAGTTAGAATACAGTCAGAGTACCAGCTAAACACACATTACACAGCTCTGTACACTCATACAGCAGTTAGAATACAGTCAGAACACCAGCTAAACACACATTACATAGCTCTGTACACTCATACAGCAGTTAGAATACAGTCAGAACACCAGCTAAACACACATTACACAGCTCTGTAACTCATAGAGCAGTTAGAATACAGTCAGAACACCAGCTAAACACACATTACATAGCTCTGTACACTCATAGAGCAGTTAGAATACAGTCAGAACACCAGATAAACACACATTACACAGCTCTGTACACTCATACAGCAGTTGGAATACAGTCAGAACACCAGCTAAACACACATTACACAGCTCTGTAAAATCATAGAGCAGTTAGAATAGTCAGAGCACCAGCTAAACACACATTACACAGCTCTGTACACTCATAGAGCAGTTAGAATACAGTCAGAGCACCAGCTAAACACACATTATACAGCTCTGTAAACTCATACAGCAGTTAGAATACAGTCAGAGCACCAGCTAAACACACATTACACAGCTCGGTACACTCATAGAGCAGTTAGAATACAGTCAGAGCACCAGCTAAACACACATTACACAGCTCTGTAAACTCATAGAGCAGTTACAATACAGTCAGAGCACCAGCTAAACACACATTATACAGCTCTGTACACTCATAGAGCAGTTAGAATACAGTCAGAGCACCAGCTAAACACATTATACAGCTCTGTAAACTCATTCAGCAGTTAGAATACAGTCAGAGCACCAGCTAAACACACATTACACAGCTCTGTACACTCATAGAGCAGTTAGAATACAGTCAGAGCACCAGCTAAACACACATTACACAGCTCTGTACACTCATACAGCAGTTAGAATACAGTCAGAGCACCAGCTAAACACACATTACACAGCTCTGTAAACTCATAGAGCAGTTAGAATACAGTCAGAGCACCAGCTAAACACACATTACACAGCTCTGTAAACTCATAGAGCAGTTACAATACAGTCAGAGCACCAGCTAAACACACATTACACAGCTCTGTACACTCATACAGCAGTTAGAATACAGTCAGAGCACCAGATAAACACACATTACACAGCTCTGTCCACTCATACAGCAGTTAGAATGCAGTCAGAACACCAGCTAAACACACATTACACAGCACTGTAACTCATAGAGCAGTTAGAATACAGTCAGAGCACCAGCTAAACACACATTACACAGCTCTGTAAACTCATAGAGCAGTTAGAATACAGTCAGAACACCAGCTAAACACACATTACACAGCTCTGTAAACTCATACAGCAGTTAGAATACAGTCAGAACACCAGCTAAACACACATTACACAGCTCTGTAAACTCATACAGCAGTTAGAATACAGTCAGAACACCAGCTAAACACACATTACACAGCTCTGTAAACTCATACAGCAGTTAGAATACAGTCAGAGCACCAGCTAAACACACATTACACAGCACTGTAAACTCAGAGCAGTTAGAATACAGTCAGAGCACCAGCTAAACACACATTACACAGCTCTGTAAACTCATAGAGCAGTTACAATACAGTCAGAACACCAGCTAAACACACATTACACAGCTCTGTACACTCATACAGCAGTTAGAATACAGTCAGAACACCAGCTAAACACACATTACACAGCTCTGTAAAGTCATAGAGCAGTTAGAATACAGTCAGAACACCAGCTAAACACACATTACACAGCTCTGTACACTCATAGAGCAGTTAGAATACAGTCAGAGCACCAGCTAAACACACATTACACAGCTCTGTAAACTCATAGAGCAGTTAGAATACAGTCAGAACACCAGCTAAACACACATTACACAGCTCTGTAACTCATAGAGCAGTTAGAATACAGTCAGAGCACCAGCTAAACACACATTACACAGCTCTGTAAACTCATACAGCAGTTAGAATACAGTCAGAACACCAGCTAAACACACATTACACAGCTCTGTAACTCATAGAGCAGTTAGAATACAGTCAGAGCACCAGCTAAACACACATTACACAGCTCTGTACACTCATACAGCAGTTAGAATACAGTCAGAACACCAGATAAACACACATTACACAGCTCTGTACACTCATACAGCAGTTAGAATACAGTCAGAGCACCAGCTGAACACACATTACACAGCTCTGTACACTCATACAGCAGTTAGAATACAGTCAGAGCACCAGCTAAACACACATTACACAGCTCTATACACTCATACAGCAGTTGGAATACAGTCAGAACACCAGCTAAACACACATTACACAGCTCTGTAAACTCATAGAGCAGTTAGAATACAGTCAGAACACCAGCTAAACACACATTACATAGCTCTGTACACTCATACAGCAGTTAGAATACAGTCAGAACACCAGCTAAACACACATTACACAGCTCTGTAACTCATAGAGCAGTTAGAATACAGTCAGAACACCAGCTAAACACACATTACATAGCTCTGTACACTCATAGAGCAGTTAGAATACAGTCAGAACACCAGATAAACACACATTACACAGCTCTGTACACTCATACAGCAGTTGGAATACAGTCAGAACACCAGCTAAACACACATTACACAGCTCTGTAAAATCATAGAGCAGTTAGAATAGTCAGAGCACCAGCTAAACACACATTACACAGCTCTGTACACTCATAGAGCAGTTAGAATACAGTCAGAGCACCAGCTAAACACACATTATACAGCTCTGTAAACTCATACAGCAGTTAGAATACAGTCAGAGCACCAGCTAAACACACATTACACAGCTCGGTACACTCATAGAGCAGTTAGAATACAGTCAGAGCACCAGCTAAACACACATTACACAGCTCTGTAAACTCATAGAGCAGTTACAATACAGTCAGAGCACCAGCTAAACACACATTATACAGCTCTGTACACTCATAGAGCAGTTAGAATACAGTCAGAGCACCAGCTAAACACATTATACAGCTCTGTAAACTCATTCAGCAGTTAGAATACAGTCAGAGCACCAGCTAAACACACATTACACAGCTCTGTACACTCATAGAGCAGTTAGAATACAGTCAGAGCACCAGCTAAACACACATTACACAGCTCTGTACACTCATACAGCAGTTAGAATACAGTCAGAGCACCAGCTAAACACACATTACACAGCTCTGTAAACTCATAGAGCAGTTAGAATACAGTCAGAGCACCAGCTAAACACACATTACACAGCTCTGTAAACTCATAGAGCAGTTACAATACAGTCAGAGCACCAGCTAAACACACATTACACAGCTCTGTACACTCATACAGCAGTTAGAATACAGTCAGAACACCAGATAAACACACATTACACAGCTCTGTACACTCATACAGCAGTTAGAATGCAGTCAGAACACCAGCTAAACACACATTACACAGCTCTGTAAACTCATACAGCAGTTAGAATACAGTCAGAGCACCAGCTAAACACACATTACACAGCTCTGTCCACTCATACAGCAGTTAGAATGCAGTCAGAACACCAGCTAAACACACATTACACAGCACTGTAACTCATAGAGCAGTTAGAATACAGTCAGAGCACCAGCTAAACACACATTACACAGCTCTGTAAACTCATAGAGCAGTTAGAATACAGTCAGAACACCAGCTAAACACACATTACACAGCTCTGTAAACTCATACAGCAGTTAGAATACAGTCAGAACACCAGCTAAACACACATTACACAGCTCTGTAAACTCATACAGCAGTTAGAATACAGTCAGAACACCAGCTAAACACACATTACACAGCTCTGTAAACTCATACAGCAGTTAGAATACAGTCAGAGCACCAGCTAAACACACATTACACAGCACTGTAAACTCAGAGCAGTTAGAATACAGTCAGAGCACCAGCTAAACACACATTACACAGCTCTGTAAAGTCATAGAGCAGTTAGAATACAGTCAGAACACCAGCTAAACACACATTACACAGCTCTGTACACTCATAGAGCAGTTAGAATACAGTCAGAGCACCAGCTAAACACACATTACACAGCTCTGTAAACTCATAGAGCAGTTAGAATACAGTCAGAACACCAGCTAAACACACATTACACAGCTCTGTAACTCATAGAGCAGTTAGAATACAGTCAGAGCACCAGCTAAACACACATTACACAGCTCTGTAAACTCATACAGCAGTTAGAATACAGTCAGAACACCAGCTAAACACACATTACACAGCTCTGTAACTCATAGAGCAGTTAGAATACAGTCAGAGCACCAGCTAAACACACATTACACAGCTCTGTACACTCATACAGCAGTTAGAATACAGTCAGAACACCAGATAAACACACATTACACAGCTCTGTACACTCATACAGCAGTTAGAATACAGTCAGAGCACCAGCTGAACACACATTACACAGCTCTGTACACTCATACAGCAGTTAGAATACAGTCAGAGCACCAGCTAAACACACATTACACAGCTCTATACACTCATACAGCAGTTGGAATACAGTCAGAACACCAGCTAAACACACATTACACAGCTCTGTAACTCATACAGCAGTTAGAATACAGTCAGAACACCAGCTAAACACACATTACACAGCTCTGTACACTCATAGAGCAGTTAGAATACAGTCAGAGCACCAGCTAAACACACATTACACAGCTCTGTAAACTCATAGAGCAGTTAGAATACAGTCAGAACACCAGCTAAACACACATTACACAGCTCTGTAACTCATAGAGCAGTTAGAATACAGTCAGAGCACCAGCTAAACACACATTACACAGCTCTGTAAACTCATACAGCAGTTAGAATACAGTCAGAACACCAGCTAAACACACATTACACAGCTCTGTAACTCATAGAGCAGTTAGAATACAGTCAGAGCACCAGCTAAACACACATTACACAGCTCTGTACACTCATACAGCAGTTAGAATACAGTCAGAACACCAGCTAAACACACATTACATAGCTCTGTACACTCATACAGCAGTTAGAATACAGTCAGAACACCAGATAAACACACATTACACAGCTCTGTACACTCATACAGCAGTTCGAATACAGTCAGAGCACCAGCTAAACACACATTACACAGCTCTGTAAACTCATACAGCAGTTAGAATACAGTCAGAACACCAGCTAAACACACATTACACAGCTCTGTAACTCATAGAGCAGTTAGAATACAGTCAGAACACCAGCTAAACACACATTACACAGCTCTGTAACTCATAGAGCAGTTAGAATACAGTCAGAGCACCAGCTAAACACACATTACACAGCTCTGTACACTCATACAGCAGTTAGAATACAGTCAGAACACCAGCTAAACACACATTACATAGCTCTGTACACTCATACAGCAGTTAGAATACAGTCAGAACACCAGCTAAACATACATTACACAGCTCTGTAACTCATAGAGCAGTTAGAATACAGTCAGAACACCAGCTAAACACACATTACATAGCTCTGTACACTCATAGAGCAGTTAGAATACAGTCAGAACACCAGATAAACACACATTACACAGCTCTGTACACTCATAGAGCAGTTAGAATAGTCAGAGCACCAGCTAAACACACATTACACAGCTCTGTACACTCATAGAGCAGTTAGAATACAGTCAGAGCACCAGCTAAACACACATTATACAGCTCTGTAAACTCATACAGCAGTTAGAATACAGTCAGAGCACCAGCTAAACACACATTACACAGCTCTGTACACTCATAGAGCAGTTAGAATACAGTCAGAGCACCAGCTAAACACACATTACACAGCTCTGTACACTCATACAGCAGTTAGAATACAGTCAGAGCACCAGCTAAACACACATTACACAGCTCTGTAAACTCATAGAGCAGTTAGAATACAGTCAGAGCACCAGCTAAACACACATTACACAGCTCTGTAAACTCATACAGCAGTTAGAATACAGTCAGAGCACCAGCTAAACACACATTACACAGCACTGTAAACTCAGAGCAGTTAGAATACAGTCAGAGCACCAGCTAAACACACATTACACAGCTCTGTAAAGTCATAGAGCAGTTAGAATACAGTCAGAACACCAGCTAAACACACATTACACAGCTCTGTACACTCATACAGCAGTTAGAATACAGTCAGAGCACCAGCTAAACACACATTACACAGCTCTGTAAACTCATAGAGCAGTTAGAATACAGTCAGAACACCAGCTAAACACACATTACACAGCACTGTAACTCATAGAGCAGTTAGAATACAGTCAGAGCACCAGCTAAACACACATTACACAGCTCTGTAAACTCATAGAGCAGTTAGAATACAGTCAGAGCACCAGCTAAACACACATTACACAGCTCTGTAAACTCATACAGCAGTTAGAATACAGTCAGAGCACCAGCTAAACACACATTACACAGCACTGTAAACTCAGAGCAGTTAGAATACAGTCAGAGCACCAGCTAAACACACATTACACAGCTCTGTAAAGTCATAGAGCAGTTAGAATACAGTCAGAACACCAGCTAAACACACATTACACAGCTCTGTACACTCATACAGCAGTTAGAATACAGTCAGAGCACCAGCTAAACACACATTACACAGCTCTGTAAACTCATAGAGCAGTTAGAATACAGTCAGAACACCAGCTAAACACACATTACACAGCACTGTAACTCATAGAGCAGTTAGAATACAGTCAGAGCACCAGCTAAACACACATTACACAGCTCTGTAAACTCATACAGCAGTTAGAATACAGTCAGAACACCAGCTAAACACACATTACACAGCTCTGTAACTCATAGAGCAGTTAGAATACAGTCAGAGCACCAGCTAAACACACATTACACAGCTCTGTCCACTCATACAGCAGTTAGAATACAGTCAGAACACCAGCTAAACACACATTACACAGCTCTGTACACTCATACAGCAGTTAGAATACAGTCAGAGCACCAGCTAAACACACATTACACAGCTCTGTAACTCATAGAGCAGTTAGAATACAGTCAGAGCACCAGCTAAACACACATTACACAGCTCTGTAAACTCATACAGCAGTTAGAATACAGTCAGAACACCAGATAAACACACATTACACAGCTCTGTACACTCATACAGCAGTTAGAATACAGTCAGAGCACCAGCTGAACACACATTACACAGCTCTGTAACTCATAGAGCAGTTAGAATACAGTCAGAGCACCAGCTAAACACACATTACACAGCTCTGTAACTCATAGAGCAGTTAGAATACAGTCAGAGCACCAGCTAAACACACATTACACAGCTCTGTACACTCATAGAGCAGTTAGAATACAGTCAGAGCACCAGCTAAACACACATTACGCAGCTCTGTACACTCATACAGCAGTTAGAATACAGTCAGAGCACCAGCTAAACACACATTACGCAGCTCTGTACACTCATACAGCAGTTAGAATACAGTCAGAACGCCAGCTAAACACACATTACACAGCTCAGTAAACTAATAGAGCAGTTAGAATACAGTCAGAGAACCAGCTAAACACACATTACACAGCTCAGTAAACTCATAGAGCAGTTAGAATACAGTCAGAACACCAGCAAAACACACATTACACAGCTCTGTACACTCATAGAGCAGTTAGAATACAGTCAGAGCACCAGCTAAACACACATTACACAGCTCTGTACACTCATACAGCAGTTAGAATACAGTCAGAGCACCAGCTAAACACACATTACACAGCTCTGTACACTCATAGAGCAGTTAGAATACAGTCAGAGCACCAGCTAAACACACATTACACAGCTCTGTACACTCATAGAGCAGTTAGAATACAGTCAGAACACCAGCTAAACACACATTACACAGCTCTGTACACTCATAGAGCAGTTAGAATACAGTCAGAGAACCAGCTAAACACACATTACACAGCTCAGTAAACTCATACAGCAGTTAGAATACAGTCAGAGCACCAGCTAAACACACATTACACAGCTCTGTAACTCATAGAGCAGTTATAATACAGTCAGAGCACCAGCTAAACACACATTACACAGCTCAGTAAACTCATACAGCAGTTAGAATACAGTCAGAGCACCAGCTAAACACACATTACACAGCTCTGTACACTCATACAGCAGTTAGAATACAGTCAGAGCACCAGCTAAACACACATTACACAGCTCTGTACACTCATAGAGCAGTTAGAATACAGTCAGAGCACCAGCTAAACACACATTACACAGCTCTGTAAACTCATACAGCAGTTAGAATACAGTCAGAGCACCAGCTAAACACACATTACACAGCTCTGTAAACTCATACAGCAGTTAGAATACAGTCAGAGCACCAGCTAAACACACATTACACAGCTCTGTACACTCATACAGCAGTTAGAATACAGTCAGAACACCAGCTAAACACACATTACACAGCTCTGTAAACTCATAGAGCAGTTAGAATACAGTCAGAACACCAGCTAAACACACATTACACAGCTCTGTAAACTCATAGAGCAGTTAGAATACAGTCAGAGCACCAGCTAAACACACATTACACAGCTCTGTACACTCATAGAGCAGTTAGAATACAGTCAGAGCACCAGCTAAACACACATTACACAGCTCTGTACACTCATAGAGCAGTTAGAATACAGTCAGAACACCAGCTAAACACACATTACACAGCTCTGTAAACTCATACAGCAGTTAGAATACAGTCAGAGCACCAGCTAAACACACATTACACAGCTCTGTAAACTCATACAGCAGTTAGAATACAGTCAGAGAACCAGCTAAACACACATTACACAGCTCTGTAACTCATAGAGCAGTTAAAATACAGTCAGAACACCAGCTAAACACACATTACACAGCTCTGTAAACTCATAGAGCAGTTAGAATACAGTCAGAGAACCAGCTAAACACACATTACACAGCTCTGTAAACTCATACAGCAGTTAGAATACAGTCAGAGAACCAGCTAAACACACATTACACAGCTCTGTAAACTCATAGAGCAGTTAGAATACAGTCAGAACACCAGCTAAACACACATTACACAGCTCTGTACACTCATACAGCAGTTAGAATACAGTCAGAGAACCAGCTAAACACACATTACACAGCTCTGTAAACTCATACAGCAGTTAGAATACAGTCAGAGAACCAGCTAAACACACATTACACAGCTCTGTAACTCATAGAGCAGTTAGAATACAGTCAGAACACCAGCTAAACACACATTACACAGCTCTGTAAACTCATAGAGCAGTTAGAATACAGTCAGAGTACCAGCTAAACACACATTACACAGCTCTGTAAACTCATAGAGCAGTTAGAATACAGTCAGAGAACCAGCTAAACACACATTACACAGCTCTGTAACTCATAGAGCAGTTAGAATACAGTCAGAACACCAGCTAAACACACATTACACAGCTCTGTACACTCATAGAGCAGTTAATTATATCTAAGGCCTGTAACAGTTTCTCTCAGCGGATAAAGCAGCACTCTGTCACTCTGGGCGTTTGGTAATCAAAGTGAGCTTATAGAAAACAAAGCTGAATAAATATTAATCGCCTCACACTGCTCTTTGGAAATAACCACTATTTATAACATATGAGTTGAAATTCATGTATTTGCTCTTCACATTACTTTGTTCTATTAATAATATTACAGAATGATTTAAAACCCTTAATTCAGAAAACAACATTCTGTTAGACATGATCATTTACACCCTGTTGATCAGAGTAACTGGAATAAAATTCTCACAGAGACGAGCTGTGTTTACTACAGTTTTAGCTTTCACAGCCACAGATGAGCTGTGTTTACTACAGTTTTAGCTTTCACAGCCACAGATGAGCTGTGTTTACTACAGTTTTAGCTTTCACAGCCACAGATGAGCTGTGTTTACTACAGTTTTAGCTTTCACAGCCACAGATGGGCTGTGTTTACTACAGTTTTAGCTTTCACAGCCACAGATGAGCTGTGTTTACTACAGTTCTAGCTCTCACAGCCACAGATGGGCTGTGTTTACTACAGTTCTAGCTCTCACAGCCACAGATGAGCTGTGTTTATTACAGTTCTAGCTCTCACAGCCACAGATGAGCTGTGTTTACTACAGTTCTAGCTCTCACAGCCACAGATGAGCTGTGTTTACTACAGTTTTAGCTCTCACAGCCACAGATGAGCTGTGTTTACTACAGTTCTAGCTCTCACAGCCACAGATGAGCTGTGTTTACTACAGTTCTAGCTCTCACAGCCACAGATGAGCTGTGTTTACTACAGTTCTAGCTCTCACAGCCACAGATGAGCTGTGTTTACTATAGTTTTAGTTCTCCCAGATTTGAAGGTCTCATCTTCAGGGAGATCTACTAGATTTAGAACATAGTTTTGGCCATAATTTTATATAGTTTTGTCATAATAAAAATCTGTTTCATTTTTTCTGCTTGTGTCATTGTCATGCAGCGTCAACTTTAAATGTTAGCCTGAAATCAATAGTGACCTTTTTTAGCCTGTTAGGTAAAATAATATTACCCAATAATATAATTAATCTCCTCTTCTTTCACCTCCTTCACATGGAGGGAAAATAATCAACTCTCTTGCCAATGTTTCACTCACAAATACACTGTCGTTCAAACATTTGGAATCAATTAAAAATAACTTTTTGTAATGTTACATAAACAAATTATCAATGTTTTAGACATTTATATGCAACTACATTGGTTTTAACTGGTCAGTCTTCACTGAAGCTGCAGTGTTTATGTGTTTGAGATGGAGCAGTTTCCATACCAGACAGTGATGGGCTGGTCAGTCTTCATTGAAGCTGCAGTGTTTATGTGTTTGAGATGGAGCAGTTTCCATACCAGACAGTGATGGACTGGTCAGTCTTCACTGAAGCTGCAGTGTTTATCTGTCTGAGATGGAGCAGTTTCCGTTCCAGACAGTGATGGACTGGTCAGTCTTCACTGAACCTGCAGTTTTTATCTGTCTGAGATGGAGCAGCTTCCAAACCAGACAGTGATGGACTGGTCAGTCTTGACTAAAGCTGCAGTGTTTATCTGTCTGAGATAGAGCAGTTTCCATACCAGACAGTGATGGACTGGTCAGTCTTCACTGAAGCTGCATTGTTTATCTGTCTAAGATGGAGCAGTTTCCATAACAGACAGTGATGGACTGGTCAGTCTTCACTGGAGCTGCAGTGCTTATCTATCTGAGATGAAGCAGTTTCCATACCAGACAGTGATGGACTGGTCAGTCTTCACTGAAGCTGCAGTGCTTATCTGCCTGAGATGAAGCAGTTTCCATACCAGACAGTGAAGGACTCGTCAGTCTTCACTGTCCGTTGCAGTGTTTATCTGTCTGAGATGGAGCAGTTTCCACAACAGACAGTGATGGACTGGTCAGTCTTCATTGAAGCTGCAGTGTTTATCTGTCTGAGATGAAGCAGTTTCCATACCAGACAGTGATGGACTGGTCAGTCTTCACTGAACCTGCAGTGTTCATCTGTCTGAGATGGAGCAGTTTCCATACAAGACAGTGATGGACTGGTCAGTCTTCACTGAAGCTGCAGTGTTTATCTGTCCGAGATGGAGCAGTTTCCATACCAGACAGTGATGGACTGGTCAGTCTTCACTGAAGCTGCAGTGTTTATCTGTCTGAGATGGAGTAGTTTCCTTACCAGACAGTGATGGACTGGTCAGTCTTCACTGAACCTGCAGTGTTTATCTGTCTGAGATGGAGCAGCTTCCAAACCAGACAGTGATGGACTGGTCAGTCTTGACTAAAGCTGCAGTGTTTATCTGTCTGAGATAGAGCAGTTTCCATAACAGACAGTGATGGACTGGTCAGTCTTCACTGAAGCTGCATTGTTTATCTGTTTGAGATGGAGCAGTTTCCATAACAGACAGTGATGGACTGGTCAGTCTTCACTGAAGCTGCAGTGCTTATCTATCTGAGATGAAGCAGTTTCCATTCCTGACAGTGATGGACTGGTCAGTCTTCACTGAAGCTGCAGTGCTTATCTGCCTGAGATGGAGCAGTTTCCACAACAAACAGTGATGGACTGGTCAGTCTTCACTGGAGCTGCAGTGCTTATCTATCTGAGATGAAGCAGTTTCCATACCAGACAGTGAAGGACTCGTCAGTCTTCACTGTCCGTTGCAGTGTTTATCTGTCTGAGATGGAGCAGTTTCCACAACAGACAGTGATGGACTGGTCAGTCTTCATTGAAGCTGCAGTGTTTATCTGTCTGAGATGAAGCAGTTTCCTTACCAGACAGTGATGGACTGGTCAGTCTTCACTGAACCTGCAGTGTTCATCTGTCTGAGATGGAGCAGTTTCCATACAAGACAGTGATGGACAGGTCAGTCTTCACTGAAGCTGCAGTGCTTATCTATCTGAGATGAAGCAGTTTCCATTCCAGACACTGATGGACTGGTCAGTCTTCACTGAAGCTGCAGTGTTTATCTGTCTGAGATGGAGCAGTTTCCATACCAGGCACTGATGGACTGGTCAGTCTTCAATGAAGCTGCAGTGTTTATCTGTCCGAGATGGAGCAGTTTCCATACCAGACAGTGATGGACTGGTCAGTCTTCACTGAAGCTGCAATGTTTATCTGTCTGAGATGAAGCAGTTTCCATACCAGACAGTGCTGCTGCAGGTCAGGACACTATCTATAGTGCTTCTGTAGAAGAAGTTGATGACGGGTGTTTACAGGCTGTCCCTCTTCAGTCTCCTGAGGAAGTAGAGGAGATGTTGAGTCGTCTTCACTAAGGAGGAGATGTTCAGGGATCAGCCTCAGCCTCAAACCAGTGTGAGACTCTTGGGAAAACTCTTGGTGATGGTCAAATAATAAAATACGTAATTCATTAGTTCTTAAAGGTTATTTCATATGACAAAGAAATCTTTAGTTTAGTGCTGTAGCCTAAATATAAATGTAGAAATCCTTGAAAAAGAATCTATAAAGTTCTAGATTCATTCACTCCAGCACGATGTCTAACTTGCCAAGTCTGCTCATCCTCTTTATCACAAACACTCCAGTAACAATGATGACGAGGAGAAAAACAAGAACAACCATGACTGCCATTCTAGTATTGAACCTGTAATCTAAAGTAATGGTGTCCACAGATCCTCCACCTGAAAAAGATGAGTGTAAGACTGAACTGCTGACCTTATCAGTGATGTGTTTAAGTTAAAATATACTGTAATGTTTATTTCTCTCACCTCTGTGAGGAATCACATGTAGCACCATCTCCTTCTCCAGGCTGATGTGCTGAATGATGCAGGTGTAGTTGTGTTTGTTCAGCTCCTCAGGTGAGACAGTCAGAACACTCCTCTTCTGGAAGGTTCCATCCTGGTTGGGTAGCGTCTCTCTGAGCTCCACGTCCTCATGCAGATCCTCTCCATTCTTCTGCCAGGAGATCATCACTGCTTTGGGGAAGAAACCTGTAGCATGACACTCCACTGGAGAAGAAGAGTCCTTCTGGAACAGAGACGCCACAGGAGAGACTTTAACATGTTTGGTAATAACAGCTTTAGCGTTAACTGCAGTCCAGGTTTCAGTGTTCAGATCCAGACTGATGTAGCGGTTATTACAATTTTAATCTGATTATGAACATGATTATTGATTATTATTGCTTAAACTTAAAGAAGAAATCAGAGTAACATGGATTTGTTTAAAGTCTACAGACCAATGCAGGGGAGAGACAGACACTCGCACCGAGGATGCTTTAATTAAAAAGTAAACTTTATTGGCTAAATACGACACCACAATTGGATAACTTTATTAATAAACAAAAGAAATAAACAAACCAATGAATGGCTCAGGTAACGTAACTTGATTCACAGTTTAAAATGGTATGAAAATGTGGCTTAGGGCGCTCTTTGGGAAAGCAACTCGAAACCTAAGGATAAGGTAAATGAGCTATAGGGAAACTTAACCTAAACTAATACATCTAAAAGAGGATTCTTACTGAATAAAATGGCGTCAAACCTTTTACTACATAAATGAAAGATAGCCAGCCTCACTTTGGAGTCGGGAAAACGGACTTCGAGTCCACCGAGATGGGTCGCTTGGGAATCGGCTGGAGCTCACGCCCTGAGCTTTCCTTCGCTGGCCCTGGAGTCTTGGTGGGGCTTCATACAGGCGATGCACTGCAGTTGATGACCAGCTTCGGGCGTCTCAACTACTCGAGGATGAAGTTTGGAGCCTAGGCAGTCTTTCCTTGATGAATCGGCTCGCAGACTGAGGCGTGGCTCTGACTGAGATTCACGGTCTCTGGGTTTCTTCTTGGGGCTGCTCGTGGATGGAGTTTGCAGCTAGATGGCCCTTCTTGGTCAATGTGCCTGCAGATTGAGGAGTGGTTCGAAGGGAATCTCGGGTCTTGGCTTTGCTGGACCACCTTGACTCACACGTGGCTGTGGTGGGTGCAGTCAAACTTCGAGGCTGCTAACCTAAATTAACTACTTATCTTCGTCAGAGCTGAAACTTGAAGAAATTCCTTACTTGCCCATGTAAAGAAATCTCAACTTTCCTCTCTAAGGCTGGGTTAAACTTCAAAGTACAAACAAAAGGACAAACTACACAGACAACAAAAATGTTCACATCTGATCTAAGCTTTCTAAACTTCTAACCTTTCTAACTGTGGTTGGCACAGACTTGTGGTCATTTCTCTTCTTCTCTGGAACACGAGCTCGAACTCACTGGAACCTGCGTGCGCTGCGGTTTTACCCAACTATTGGCCCTTCCCTTTGGGGGTGGAGCAAAGGTGTTGATACGTTCTCTCACCTAACAGGTAATTAGCTAAAATGGTTTAAATGGTTACTTCTGTAACTTTTCAGAAGGTTATCCTACACATTCCTAACATCTGGCAAAAGGGAAAAGAATACACATTTTAAGAGGAAGAGTACTACCAGCTTTTACATTCGGTGCCTCAGTCAGAATTTAAGGTGGAACGGGAAAGTTCAGCAAGAAGCTGGAGAGTGAGAAACGACTTCAGCCTCGTAAAACAGTGGAACGCTGAGAGACATTTTACAAGAAACTATTCCACTTTTGAGGAAAAGTTTTCTGGCAGAGTTGGAGGAAAAGCGGCTGTAGCTGAAGCTTAAAGCAGAGCAGAGTAACATTAAGTTTTCGTTTATATTGTTTAGCCTATACTAGGACATCATCACATACTGAGACATACTGGACATCATCACATACTGAGACATACTGGACATCATCACACACTGAGACATACTGGACATCATCACATACTGAGACATACTGGACATCATCACACACTGAGACATACTGGACATCATCACACACTGAGACATACTGGACATCATCACATACTGAGACATACTAGACATCATCACACACTGAGACATACTGGACATCATCACACACTGAGACATACTGGACATCATCACACACTGAGACATACTGGACATCATCACACACTGAGACATACTGGACATCATCACATACTGAGACATACTAGACATCATCACACACTGAGACATACTGGACATCATCACACACTGAGACATACTGGACATCATCACACACTGAGACATACTAGACATCATCACACACTGAGACATACTGGACATTAAATGTTTCAGCTCCCGAGGTGGTTTGACTTTGTTGAAAGGACAAAATGTCTCTTCTGATCATTTGTGTTGTGACTCCTGATCTAACCTGGCTTTAATGCAGAGGGAGCCGGTCGGATTTCTCACTCATCCAGTGGTGTATGTGCCGCCACAGACTGTCCGGGTGCTGCACTTACCCACTTCCAAGTTCCGCCCTTTGCGTTCCGTCAACATTACATTATAAATTAAATATTTAGAAAATCAATTTTTGACATTTGTGAATCGATTCAGAATCGTCCACGTCTGCATCGCGATGCATCTAAGAATCGATTTTTTCCCGCACCCCTGCTGGATTAGGATGTGTTTGTTTGATTATTTAACTACATCTAGACTTCATTTGTACTTGGTTTAAGTCATTTTGAGTTGAGTGAAATTATTTCACTATACAGTCAGATCATCTGTTTGTAGGTCTGCGTGTCCTTCTTTCTGTCTGTCTACATGTCTGTCTGTTTGTCTATTTATATTTCTGTCAACCAAACACATACAGTATATCCAGTTTGTATTTTCATGTGGTCTTGGATCATAGGGGCTCTGGGCGGCTGCCTGTCCTTGTCTAGAGCGAAGCCCGCACCCGAGCGAGACAGAAAATAACATTTCGTGACCGTTAGTGAGGCTGCTTATCTCATTCGGTCACTACTCACCTTTTAAAGCAGAGTCTGACTTATCAGGTTTAACACTCGCTAAACAAACTCGATTAAACTGACCGCGTTAGCGACCTGACTGAGTCGCTCACTGTAAATGGCTGTAACGGTCGCGTTTGGCTTTAAACGGAGGAACGGCGCTCGCGCATCAACACCGAACGTCCGAGAGGCGGAGTCTCGCGCTCTGATTGGTCTGAAACTCCCGCCAGTCTTATGTTTGTCCTCCCATAGATCTGTTTTCCGGTGCGCGCCTCTCTGTACTGAATGAACTGTGCTGCTCTGTTTCTGTTTGTTTGTTTGTTTGTTTGTTTGTTTTTAATCTAGACACAGAGTATAAAACTGCAAACCGTTGAAATACATAAACAGCTGTACAGCATTATTATACAGCATCACTGGAGGCCATGTCTTAATATATTAAAGTCAAAGTATGAAGTTGGACATTTAAACAAAAATCTGTTTATTATGTAATTTTACGTGGTGAAACCATAAAGGTCTTTATATTTCCACTCAAATACATTTGTTTATTGTTCCTGTTTTCCAAATTCCTGGAGAATCATTTTGAAAGTTATACATGGTTTATAAAAAATTTGTTCTCTTTTTCTGTTGGGCCAAATTAAAAGTCCTGATGGTCAAACTTTGGGCAGCCCTGATCTACTTAAGAAAATAAACAGAAGTGTAGACGATGAAGAGAGTGAACCAAGTGCTTCTCTGCATTAAGTTTTGGTGGTATGTGATCTCTAAAGTACCCAGGTTAGCTGTTAAGTACATTTACTTCCTATTAGTTCAGAGTTGTTTTCTCTTGGTTCCTAGCTTGTTGACTCTGGTTACAATTGGACATTTGAAAATAGATCAATGTTGTGTTAATCATAGCATGTTTTCTGCAAATGAGCAAAAGGCTGTGACTGACTGTGATTGTAACATTTACCAATGGAGATAAATTAAAGGTTATATGTAAGGAAACGAGTTTGAACATTTTAAGGTAAGGTAATGGTTTAAGAATTGATTTTTTCTTTTGCTGTTTTGCTGCTGTAAACACATTTCTGTAATAATCAAAAAACAAAACATATGAAAAAAGAATCACAAATGCTCATCACTCATCACTACATGCAGGAAATACAGCTACATCCACATCCATCCAGTCAGAGAGAAGATCCTGATTCACTACTGCTTCAGTTCAGATCAACACAGTGAGCAGATGAGTGGATCATCATGTAGAGAGATGATGTAGAGTGGAGTCACATCTCTCTCCTCACAGCTGATGAGCTCTGTCTTCACACTGATGACTGATCAGACTGTGATTAGATGGTCTGGTGAAGGTCTAATCTGTGTTCTAATGCTCTGATATTTTCAGTACAGTCCTGATGAAGAGCTTCCAGTGCTCCTAATTTTAACCCTATAAAGTCTGGTCAGTAGGGGGAGCTATGCACCCACTGATCCACCTCAGTGTCTAAATCAGTGAAGAACCCAAATGAATACAGAAGTATAAAAAGCATTTAAGACTTTATTTAAAATTCGCGTGTTCTGCACAGTGTAACTAACACAATTTGCTGTACAAAGAACGTTTTTTTATGATGATCTGATATAAATATATTTAAGATCACAAAAATTTTGAGCAGAATGCTTAAGTACTAAATACTGAATAGACTACTAAAGCACACACACACACATGCACATGCATTCTGGGTCACGGGGAATACTAAAGTAGTGATGGGTGAATACTGAACACACTGTACTAAATGTATTCTATTACAGTCCATAAACAATAAACACATTCTGAATACATTTAGAAATCAAACAGATAAGACACAGGAAAAGACCTGATTTAGCCTCACTCTGTTACTGGATGGCAGCTTTCTTCATGTAAATCTTGTTTAAATGAGCTTAAAATAGTTTTGTTCTAATTTGATGAATTTAGAATTTGCTTCACTCTAAAGCGAATGATTCAGTGTTATTTGATTCACAGACTCCAAAAACGTGTAGAAAGTCTTCTTAGAAGAGTGGAGGCTGTTAAAGCAGCAAAGGGGAGCAATTCCATATTAACGTCTAGGGTTTTTGGAGTGAGATGTCTAAGAGAGTCACATAAGTGTGATGGTCAGGTGTCCACATACTTTTGGCTATATAGTGTATTTGACTGTGTACTCAACAGGTACATAATTAAAAAATGAAGACAGTGAAAAATGCAAATCAGGCTTTAAGAAGTGACTTGAGAACAGAAAAAGAAGAACAGTAAGAACAGAACAGACAGTGTGACCCAGTGTTTCAGACGTAAAGGTGTGTTATGAATATATGCTGGAGCTGTTAGTGTAAAGGAAGTTTATGATACAGTAGCTGCAGTGGTCAAATGGAACTGATGTGACTGAGCTGTTTAAATCTCCCATGTTCTACTGCAAATTTACAGCGTTTTGAGGCAAGTTTTAAAAACATTTATACCTCATGAATTGATTCAGTCAGACAGAGTAAATTCCTAATATACAGACTTGTGTGTGTAACAAGACAGTAACAAGACAGAATGTTTAAAATGACCAACAACTTTGTGTCTGACTGCCAGTCAGTAATACTCACCTCACACGGTATCAGGTGGTATCAGATGTTGAGGTCAGTATATTTTATGATCATGAGTCGAGTGAATAAGTGCAGTATCAGGTCAATACCTGATACTAGTATCA
Organism: Colossoma macropomum; assembly: GCF_904425465.1. Taxonomy (NCBI): domain Eukaryota; kingdom Metazoa; phylum Chordata; class Actinopteri; order Characiformes; family Serrasalmidae; genus Colossoma; species Colossoma macropomum. The sequence goes on from NW_023495389.1 coordinate 70,959, forward strand.
GTATCGATGCATCTCTATTTCTTATAGAGCAATTTTATGACTGTATCTGGCTCTTAGTTTAAATAACCTTAAACGTTTATGTAAAACTGGAATATCAGTAACGAATATTAATCACTGCAGGGATTCAGTTCCATGAAAATCAATGACCTCAAAAGAAATTAAACGATAAATAAACTAAAGGATGTCCAGTCTGAAACTGCATATATTACAGTGCAGTGGTCAGTTTCAGAAAGCAAGTTTAGGAATAGACAAATAAATGCAAAACATTTAATCCAACGAATATCAAAATGTGATGTAGTTTTGAGATCCTACAGAATAAAAGTCTGAAGCTGCTTCTATGACACTTTCCCAATGACCATCGTACTGAAAGCAGAATCAAGCAAAATCAGAAAAGCAGCAAAATACAGGCAAAAAGTGAAATAGCTTCCACATTAAAAGTTAATTAATAAAGATGATTGTGTAGTGTAAGCAGTGTTTGACTGATCTCTTCACTCAGTCGATTCAGAATCATTCATCTCCTTTGCCATCTCTGTCCTAGAAAAACAAACAAAATCATCATAAGTGTACAAAATATTATTATTATTATTTCTTATTTCTCAGTTCTGTGTGAAGTCGGTGGACAATGATTTGATTAAACAAAACAACTAAATACTTTGTTTTTAATATGATGTAAGAATCATAAACGTTCACTTACACACACTGGAGGGTTTTGAATCCTCTGGAGCCTGATAAGCTGAGGATGTAGGAGACAAAATTACATCACAGTTACACAAAATTCCATCAACATATGTACAGAGTGTTGTGTATACCCAGAGGAAAGAAATATTCTAAATGAGATCTCCTTTAGATCTCAGGTATTTCTCCTAGACACAGTTAAGTCCAGTTTGAGATCAGAGTGAGTCTTAAGTCATTTTCTCCTGTTTCTGAAATTTGGCTCCTGAGAAATAAAACTCAGATTTTCTCACTTTGATCAAAATGTTGTCTCACATGTGGCTTAACTCTTTAGTGTCTGACTCGTCTCACCTGTGTCTCAGCTGAGTAATATTTCCATGAGAAAGTTTAAGATCTCATTGTTTTCTTATGCAGCTCTATTCAACATTACAGAACTCTCTCAGCAGTCTGTCAGTGCAGAAGGGGAACTAATGCTTTTCTCCTTCATCACCAGAACTTCTCACAGTGAAATGCTGAGGTTAATCTCCTCTTTTCTCCTGAGGAGAAACAATTCAGAAATCAGTGATCCTTAATATAATATTGAAATCTGCTTTGTTTGTGATTTTTTTTCCTCAGGGTACTTAAGCAGTAAAATTCAATAAAAAGCTCCGACCCAGATCATCACGTTATCGGCTCCTATCTGACTATCATGTCTGGTGGTCAGGGATTGAGGGCCGTGCAGCACCACCATGGCAGCAACTAACTGTGATGTTGGCCACGTCCCCACCATCATATATATACTTTTTATTCATTAGTTTGTTTGTTTTTTAAAGAGCATTGTGCTGCAAAACAATAAAAAATCAAAAACACATCTAAGATGTTTAATTCACCTCTTTAATTAAATTTTCTGTTATCAGCTTAATGTAAAGTTATATTATTTGTCATTTATCTGTTTTTGTTTATGAAGAAAGTTCCTGTGTTGACCTCTGCTGTTTATATAAAGACAACAGCATATTGACAAGCAGTGCTTCTTCCAAACAAGTTGTGTTCCTTTAGGGTATGATAATCATATTATAGCAATATTGCTTTAATATTGCTGACAGCAGTGCAGTCATCTTTCTGCACATGCCAACATCCTATAGTGGTACAAATAAAACTGTAGCAACATTAAGGCACACCATCCAATGTACCTTCACAGGAATGCTAGCTCAATGTAAAAAAGAAAACTAAACAAAGCCCTGAAAGACGATCAAGGTCATAGAGGATAGTGAAAGAGTTGCTAAGCAGTGTTTGGAGAAGAACATTAAGCAGATGTTTAGAGATGTTCTCAGCATTAGGATCGGTCGTAAGGTTGAAAACAGCTCATTTTTTGTTGTTCTCCTTGCAAAGAATGACTGTTTAGATTTTTCATAATTGCTCATGAGGACAGAAGTATCTCTTAGCAGACCCTCAGTAACTCATTCAGATTAGTATCTAGTCTACATTCACTGGACTGTGTTAACATCTGTAATCCACAGTAAATCCTCAGTTAGTAATCCAGTGGTGTTGGGACGTGTTTATTTCCTTCTCTTACCAGACGGCTTCTTCTTCATCATCCACACAAAAACTCCAACACTGACAATAACGAGGAGACCAGACACTACTGCACCAACGATGATACCAATCAAGACTCCACCTGAAACTAAATTGGTTAAAGATCATTATTATTATAACTGGCTCATCAGTGACTTTAAAACTGAAAATACTGATTTTGGTGAACCTGGTTACAACTGAAACACTGAAAAATTCATAGGAGTCACCACATGTTCATAGTACACACTGTCAAATTCACAGTAGATACTGAATAATTCATTACAGATACAAAATAATCCAGAATGAAGACTGAATAATTCACAGTAGCACTACTATGGTATGGTATGGTAATGGTATGGTAATGGTAGACACTAAATAATCCATACTGGATACTGAATAAAGCACAGTAGATACTGATTAATTTGTAGTAGTCACTAAATATTCATTGCTGATACTCGAAAATGCATAGTGGATACTGAATATTCATACTAGACAGTAAATAAATCATAGTGCATATGAAATAATTTATAGTAATTATATTAAAATTCATAATAGATACTGAATGATCCATAGTGGGCATTCAATAATTTATAGTGCATATGAATTAATTAATATTAATTACATAATAATTTATAACAGATACAAAATAAATCAGAGGTCATTATATAAATAAAGGTTGATAGTAAATAATTCATAGTAGGTGCTGTATAATTCACAGTGGATACTGAATAAATCATAGGAGGTAAAGAATATTTCAGAATAATCATGGAACGTTCATAGCAGCGACTGAATAATTCAGTACACAATATTCATAGTAAAACTGAATTCATATGAAATATGGAAAAATTCATATTTCATACTGAATAATTTGGTACTGAATATTTCAGAGTAACAGCTGGAAAATAAGAGGGAGTTTTTGAAATCATTTTCCAAACTGAATAATATTCTGTGTCCGTTATGACTGACTGTATTTTTATGAAAACAGAAGCTGAGACAGTGATGATGATGGTGGCTGATGAAGCGGCTGCTGAAGCCACCAACGAAACCATCAGCATCTGTCTGGACAAGGCTGAGGAGAAACATCTGGGTAAATAAAGGAAATGAACAGATAGTGAGATGATAATAACACATTTAGTGAATATAAAAGCAGGAATTCATCTTAATATGAGCTCTAATCTGAATTCATTCAAGATCATCTAGTGAGCACCAACAATGATGCAGCTGAAGCCATCAGAGAGCTCCTGGAGATCCTGTTCAATGATGCTCTGTCGGCGAGTCTCCAGCCTCTGGGTGAGTAAAAGACATTAAACATAATAATGAAAAATTAAAAAGCTGGAAAACTGACTGTATTTTTATGAAAACAGAAACTGAGACAGTGATGATGACGGTGGCTGATGAAGCGGCTGCTGAAGCCACCAATGAAACCATGAGCGTCTTTCTGGACGAGACTGAGGAGGAACCTGTGGAAAAGCATCTGGGTAAGTAAAGAAAATGAACAGATAGTGAGATGATAATAACACATTTAGTGAATATAAAAGCAGGAATTCATCTTAATATGAGCTCTAATCTGAATTCATTCAAGATCATCTAGTGAGCACCAACAATGATGCAGCTGAAGCCATCAGAGAGCTCCTGGAGATCCTGTTCCATGATGCTGTGTCGGCGAGTCTCCATCCTCTGGGTAAGAAATGGAAATTATTACTAGATATAATGATGACCATAAAACAGCTGCTGCTAATTGTTTCCTGATCATGAATTAATAAATAATCAAAGCTGCATATCTTATGATAAATAAGTAATAATCAAATCAGATCCAATCACAGTGATTGATCTGGACAGCTGATGATGTTTCTCCGTGTAACAGCAGGAGACGAGCGGCTGAAGCTGAAGGACGATGTAGCTGAAGCTGAAACTGCTGAGGAACATCTGGACCTGAAAGAGGCTTCAGACAGTGATGACCAGCCTCTGGGTGAGTAAATGAGATAAATCTCAGATTCTGGAGTCGGAACACAACGGAACATCTGTTCACACCAAAAATAATGGCATGGATGTACGGTTCTAGGAAAAGGCCTCAATTTGTATAGAACTGTTACACGATACGAAGATGCTCTGGTCATTAAAAAGGCTCTTTACACTGGAGAGCCATCCACTGAAAGGTTCTTTAGGGAACCAGAAGTGGTTCTTCTAGGGAAAGAACTCTTTTTTCAATACATTTAAAAAAACTTCATTTGAATTCGTCTCATTGCAGAGAAAGATGTGATCAGCGTAATAGAAGCTGAAGCTCAGCCTGAAGCCACCACAGACCATCTGAACGTCTACCTGGAAGAGACTCAAACCCCAGAGAACCAACTTCTGAGTGAGTGATAGAAAGAACTGTAAAACATTCTGATGGTAACTAGAACCGTTCTGGTGTGGCTCGGGTTTTGATGGATACTTGATAGGGTACTTCAGGTGGTTATGAGGTGGTGGCTGATTTGTTTTTAGGTAGTTTTATTGTAGCATGTTCTAGAAATGTTCTGCATGTTTTTTCTGGGTTATTGTTCTACAGTTATTCTCTGGGTTTTTTCTGACAAAGACTCTTAATGTGAAGGTGGGGCTGGTTCACCTTTGGGGGTCTGTGTGTCAGATCAGACAGGAACTGGGTGTCAGTCGGAGTTGAGCGCTGATAGAGTGCAGATGTGAGCTGAATGTAGAGCTGGCTGTTAGCTAAAGCCTCACTTATTGTACGGCGTACAAAGCACATCGGCTTGTGCATCAGCCGTGTGTCCTTCAATAGCATTAAACATTACAGTATTTTAAATGGTTGCTAGGGTGTTGCTAAGGGGTCGCTAAAGTATCCAAAGTAGTTCATAGGATGTTAGTATTTTGTTTCTTGTCTTGGTCTTTGCTATGGAGTGTCTAGGTCATTGCTATGTTATCCCAGATGGTTGGCAGACTGCTGTTTCTCGGTTAATGTTATTCCAGGTTATTGCTAGGGAATTACTGTGTAGTTGCTATGGAAGCTCTGGCGGTTGCTAGGGAATGTTTTGGTATGTAAATATAACATTTAGATAAACTGATTTGAAATATGTTGTAACTTAAATGCTGGCTACTATTTCTGTGCTCCAGGACAGACCATCTGAGAAAAGCTGGTTACTGATTTATCTAATTTTGCTATCTAGCTGAACAGGATGTGAAGTACACAGATGCAAGCATCATCACTTGCAAATTAGATAAGGTTGATAGTTAAACATGCATATAAATGAGTTTTTCTGGGGTCATTTGTAATTCTCGTTTTCACCCCTTGGGATGCTGTGGGTCCATGCTTGAGATCCTCAAGGAATTCAGAAAGTTTGAATTTTCAGATTGTCGTGTCAGTTTCGTTCTTGGTATGTCTCGTTTCTCGTTTCTGACGAACGGTTGCAGTTTGGAGTGGATATATATCAGAAATGTCTGTTACCTAAAGAAAGAGTTGTCCACAGGACTTTGGACAGTCATGTGGCCAAATTCCAGAGAGGTGTTGTGTTGCCCCCTGGGTTGAGAGAGAGGGGTCCTTGATTCAGCTGTTAATAATAAATAATAGTTCATATTAACTGTTAAACTACCGATGTTAAAGAGGCAGATTATTTTTGCAAGGCTTTAAAACAGTCACTCATCACATTGTGAAAAGGGCACTTACATAGTCAGCATAAGCAAAACACAGACACACTCACTCACCCAAAGCTGCTCCCCACTGTCAAATATAAGCTTAGCTATTTATGATGGACTCACTGTTAATAAAACTACTGCCACTTTGTCAATATGAACTGTTCCTGTCCATCTTGTCAGGTCCTGGTCCAGTCTGTCATGACCTCGTCCACCTTCATGCTTTATTAAAATAAATTAGTAATTCTTTACAGGTAAACAAAGCATTATAATTGATTTAATGTACATAACAGTGGGTCAAGTCATTTCATTCCAGTTTTGTTCAAAGATGTTTACTGCTACTATTGTTTGGGGTAAAAAAGACATCTGACTGCGAGTGACAGAGAGCACGTCACTGCAAGCGACAGAGAGCACGTCACTGCGAGCGACAGAGAGCACGTCACTGCGAGTGACAGAGAGCAGCACACCTTATAACTTCGGATCGAGCAGCGTCCAAACTTTACTTGAAAATTAGTTGAAAATTCTGCAGTTAGCAGGCCGCTAACCCCCTCACGCCTCTCCCTCTTATTTTGTCTTCTCCCTCTCTTTTTCTCTGTCTCTCTCACAGTTATTCCCTCAGCCCATCCACCATGGCGTCCGCCCAGAAATGCGCCCTCAAGACCCTGAGCTCAGAGTTGGCCCGGGTGGATCGGTAGATCACCGCCCTCCTGAAGAAGCAGGACAAGCTCCTTCGGTGGAAGTCGATGCTCGAAGCTGCCCGGGAAGTTTCCCCCTCGGTGGTTGCGCTAGCCTCGTCTTTTTGCACGCCGGGAGACGCCGTTTTCATGCCAGCCCCGCATGGTCCCTGGGAACGCCAGCCCCGCATGGTCCCTGAGAACGCCAGCCCCGCATGGTCCCTGGGAACACCAGCACCGCAGAGGGCTTTGCAGACCCTCACCGCCGCCCCAGCCGATCTTCACCTCCTGCAACCATTTCACCGCCCTCAGTATACCGCCTACACCCTCACCTACGTCCCGGGCCTCGTCGCCCACCCCAGCGCCCCGGGCCTCGTCCCCCGCCCCAGTGCCTCGGCCCTCGACACAGGACTCTATTTACGTTATCGGTAGTTCTATTGTCTGCCACGTTTGAATTTAATGGCAGCAACACATTTCAAAAATGTTGGGACGGGGAAACAAAAGAAGGGTAAAGTTGTGTAATGACAACATGATTCTGTAGAGGAAATCACTGCATGGGCTCAGGAACACTTCTGAAAAACACTGCCTGTAAAAACAGTTTGTCGCTACTTCCACAAATGCAAGTTAAAATTCTAAAACGCAAAGAAGAAACTGTACATAACAGGATCCAGAAACACTGCCACCTTCTCTGGACCCGAGTTCATTTAAAATGGACTGAGGTGAAGTGGAAAAGTGTCCTGTGGTCCGACGAATCAACATTTGAAATTCTTTTTTGGAAATCATGGACACTGTGTCCTCCGGGCTAAAGACCACTCAGCTTGTTATTAGTGCACAGTTCAAAAGCCAGTATTCATGATGGTGTAGGGGTGCATTAGTGCACATGTCGTGGATGACTTACACATCTGTGAAGGCACCATTAATGCTGAATATACAGATTTTGGAGCTACATATGCTGTCGTCCAGATGACTTTTTTTTCAGGGAATTCTTTGCTTATTTCAGCAAGACAATGTAAAACCACATTCTGCATGCATTACAACAGCATTGCTCTGTAGTAAAAGAGTCTGGGTGCTAAACTAGCCTGACTGCAGTCCAGACTTGTCACCCACTGACAACATTTGGTGCTTTATTAAATGAAAAATACAACAAACTAGACCCAAAACTGTTGAAATCTTGTATCAAGCAAGAATGGGAAAATATTAACAGTCCACAAGTTTAAAAATGCATTAATTTTACACAAAAAACTAAGAGAAAGCTGATTGTCTTAATTATAAGTAATGATCATTTACACATATTAACATTTTGCATACATCATTTGAAAACTATAGAAGAAAGAATTCATGCATACAAAAATGACACTTTGCAGCTTATGAGACGTTGCTTTCTGTTCATGTCGGACAGTTAATTAATGTTAGTTCACTTCAACTTTAAAACCTGTCAGGTTAAGGTAATAAAAGTTTGATTTATAGCTGGTCAAACTGTAGAATGTTACGGAGCAACAAATGAGAACTAGAATCGTGCATCTCCTGAAGGAAACAGTGATGGCGCAGCTGAAGCTTGTTGCTAGGGGGTTGCTAAGGTGTTGCTAGGTGGTTGCTATGGCATGAGGGGTGTGTACTGGATGGTTGTTAGCCGGTTGTAAAGTGGTTACCAATGGGAGTCTATGGGAGGAACAAAGGATGACAAAATGACACACAGAGGAGTGTGGGTAGTATGGTTGTAGATTAAGGATTGGGGACCTGCCTTGAGTAAGAACCTGTAGTTTGGTGAATGTTGGGCAAAGGAAATAATAGACCTAGGGTTGGGTAGGGTTTCAGTAAACCAGACGTACAGTAGACTGTTGTACAATTTTTCACCCCATTCATTCCTATGGGGAAAAAATGTAATTTGACAAAGATTGTACAAAAAACGTATGTTGGATCAAAAAGCTGTATACAAGGACACCATTCCCGGTCAGACTGAACCTTCCGAAGTTGGAACAGTGTCAATATCTTGAAAAATTTCTATAGATTGGCTGAATAAAAAACATGAGCTGCTGCTGTGAGAGCAGCAGGACCCTCCTCCCCCCATTCCCCCCAAATTAAAAATTCTTCAAATCTACACGACTCATGTGACACATTTATCATTATAACAGTGAATTTCGGCAAAAGACGACAAGTTTGCATTTGAATGTAATCCTGCTGGTCATCACCATGTGTTTATAATGTACCTGTAATCTGGGGACATTTTACAGAAACTTCCTGTCTGTTTGTCTTAAGTTAAGATCTGACAGGTCAAGAGTTTTCAAAAATTCATATTACAGAAGCAAAACTTATCTTAATTTAGGAATCTTATCTTACAGCATCTTATCCTAAGTTAGGAAATCCTAGTCTACTGGGTCGAGGTTGATAGTCAACTGTGATGTCTGTTAGCAACCGACCATACCGGCACAGCTGAAACATAAACATGTAATCAAAATAATCAAGCTAGTTAGCCAGGCAGCTGTCTAAAATTGACCTGTAAGACAGGTCAAACAAAACTGAAGCACAATAAACTTGAAGAATGTTGAGAGAGCGCCCTCTGCTGTTTATCAGAGCATCGCCACTCTCCAGTTTCAGTTTCCCAAACGCTTTAGCTGAGCGCGCTAATGTTATACCTAATAAACAGACACACATTCAGCTCTGCCTCCTCATTATTCACCACCATCACTGTAACATTTCATCATCAACATTCACACAGGAAGGTAATAAAAAAGTCAAAGCACTATTTTCAGTGTAAATAAATGTTGTGTCATTATGCCAGTTATAGTGAATTGTGCTGTCTGTCACTGCATAAAACAAAAGAAACAGACGGTTAAATTAAGTTAAGACACCTCTGCGGTTTATCCTAAAGCTAGGACAATATTTGGGAGATTTAATCTAGTTAGGATGTTTCTGTAATTCTGTTCTCTTATCTGGAGTTAATGATAAGAACTTAAGAACTGTTGTTCTGTAATAGCTCCTCTCCTAAATCCAGTCCGAACTGAAGTTGTCATGGTGACTAGCAAATAAGATTTAAGATGTTTTTGTAATACGGCCTCAGATTACTGGCTTTTTCTCAGTAACTGTAACAGAATACAGATCTTTTTTTTTGTTTCCTGATTACGTGATACCGTTACATGAATTCCATTACTACCCAACCCTGCCCATGCCGTAACACTACCTCCACCATGTTTGACAGATGATGTGGTATGCATCAGATCATGAGCCCGTCCTTTCCTTCTTCATACTCTTCTCTTCCCATCATTCTGGTACAAGTTAAAATTGTTTTCATCTGTCCAATGAATCTTGATCCAGAACTGGGCAGGTTTTGTTTTCTAGCGAAGTCTAATCTGACCTTTCTGTTCTTGTGTGTTGCCAGTGGTTTGGATCTTGAGGTAAACTCCCTGTATTTACATTCATGAAAGCGTCCCTTTGACAATGATATGCTAACCTCCTCTAGAATGTCCTTCTTCGATTAAATGTTATGAAGGGGTTTTTCTTCACTATTGAAAGAATTCTGAGATCATCCATTTGTCCCCAGTGGTCTTCCAGGCCTTTTGGTGTTGCTTAGCTCACCAGGGCATTCCTTCTTTTTAAGAATATACCAAATTGTTGATTTGGCCACTCCTAACATTTCTTCCATCTCAATAATTGGTCTGTTTTGTTTTTTTTCACCCTAAAGATGTCTCCCTTCACTTGCATCAACACCTTTTTGGACCACATATTGAGAGTTTCCATGAACAGCTACCAAATACATCTTCAACACTTGGAATCCACTCCAGACCTTTTATCTCCCTAATTTATCATGAGATAACAAAGAACAGGCCACACCTGGCCATGAAACTGCTTATCAGTCAACTGTACAGTTACTTTTGAGCCTGTGAAAATGGAGAGACTATGTAATATTGCCAAGAAAACTAATATCAGCCATTGAACAATTCATATAAACCTGTTGCATTTATCAAAAGATCAGCATGTACGCACTTTAGCACATCGTGTAGGAAGACCCCTGATTAGCAGTTATAGCTCATGTAGCTCATGAGTGCTATTATCTTTAAATAGTATCATTTTATGTAATAAAACACACACACACACACACACACACACACACACACACACACACACACACACACACAGTTTAGTCACTCAGACCTCTGGTTTTAGTTTCATTAGTAGGTGTTGATTGTTGAACTGTGCATGTCTATACTGGGAATGAAAGTGAGACACTGACTTTATATCCCATTAATCTGATAGTGAGACAGTCGTTTCTGTCTGATTCTGTACGCGTCAGTGCCCTGTCTAAGATTATGACATTAAACATTCCATCAAACCTAACAGTTTCTATAAGACCGGCAGGTGATGGAGTATCAGCACGTCCACATCACACACCTTACTGTGTTTTACAGTAGTTTTATTATGGACATTAGTGTATGGATAAGTGCAGCAAATGGTTTCAACAGAAACTGCACTGTTAAGAATTCAGTGTCAATAGGTCAAAATTAATTCCAAAAAGTCCAAAAAAATAAATTTAAGGTCCAAATTCACATAAATTAAAACTTCTGCATTACAATAAAAACTAAAAAATAAAACTAATTGCAACCCCATTTCCGAAAAAGTTGGGACGCTGCGCAGAATGTAAATAAAAATAGGATGCAATGATAAGCAAATCATGTAAACCATATTTTTAAAGGGAAATAGTACAAAGACAACATATCAAATGTTGATACTGAGAAATTGTATTGTTTTTTTTTAAATATGTGCCAAAGTTGGGACAGGGGCTTGTTTTCCACTGTGTTTCATCACCTCTTCTTTTAACAACACTCTGTAAGTGTTTGTGAACTGAGGAGACACTGCTGTAGTTTTGAAAGTGAAATGTTTTCCCATTCTTGTCTGATACAGGATTTCAGCTGCTCAACAGTTCAGGGTCTCCTTTGTCATATGTTTCATTTCATAATGCACCAAATGTTTTCAGTGGTGACAGATCTGGACTGCAGACAGGCCAGTTTAGCACCTGGACTCTTAATACGAAGCTACGCTGTGTAATATGTGCAGAATGTGGTTTGACGTTGTCTTGCTGAAATAATCAAAGCCTTCCCTGAAAAGACGTCAACTGGATGGCAGCATATGTTGCCAAAACATGTATATAACATTCAGCATTAATGGTGTCTTCACAGATGTGCACGTCAGCCATGCCTAGTGCCCCTATACCATCATGAATACTGGCTTTTGAACTGTGTACTGATAACAAGGTGAGTGGTCTTTAGCCCGGAGGACACAGTGTCCATGATTTCCAAAAACAGTTTCAAATATTGATTCGTCGGACCACAGAACACTGTGCCTTCCCTGGGTCTGAGCTCATTTAAAATGGACTGAGTGGAAAAACTCAGTCCATTTTAAATGAGCTCAGACCCAGGGAAGGCAGCGGTGTTTCTGGATCCTGTTTCTGTATGGTCTCTTTGCGTTTAAGAGTTTTAATTACACACTGTTGTGGATGCAGTGATGAACTGTTTTCACAGACAGTGGTTTTCAGAAGTGTTTCTGAGCCCATGCAGTGATTTCCACTACAGAATCATGTCTGTATTTAATGCAGTGCTGTCTGAGGGCCCACGGGCAGCAAACGCTGGTTTTTGGCCTTGTCCATTGCATACAGAGATTTCTCCAGATTCTCTGAATCTTTTAATGTTATTATTTACTGTAGATGATGAAAAGCTATTTTACATTGAGAAATGTTATTCTTGAATTGTTGCACTAATTGCCCACACAGTCTTTTACGGAGTTGTAAACCCCTCCTCATTTTTACTTCTGAAAGACTCAGCCTCTCTGGGAGACTCTGCCTCTTTTTTTATACCCAATCATGTTACTGACCTGTTGCCAATCAACCACCAGGTGTTTTTTTTTAGCATTACACAACTTTACCAGCCTTTTGTTGTCCCCGTCCCAACTTTTTTGGAACATGTTGTTGGCATCAAATTCAAAATGGGCACATACACTATATTGCCAAAAGTATTCCCTCACCCATCCAAATCATTGAATTTAGGTGTTCCAATCACTTCCATGGCCACGGGTGTATAAAACCAAGCACATAGGCCCGCAGACTGCTTCTACAAACATTAGTGAAAGAATGTGTCGCTCTCAGGAGCTCAGTGAACTCCAGTGTGGTACCGTGATAGGATGCCACCTGTACAACAAGTCCAGTCGTGAAATTTCCTCACTACTAAATATTCCACAGTCAACTGTCAGTGGTATTATAACAAAGTGGAAGCGATTGGGAACGACAGCAACTCAGCCACGAAGTGGTCGGCCACTTAAAATGACAGAGCGGGGTCAGCGGATGCTGAGGCGCACAGTGCACAGAGGTCACCAACTTTCTGCAGAGTCAATCGCTACAGACCTCCAAACTTTCCATAGCCGAGCAGCTGCATCTAAGCCTTACATCACCAAGCGCAATGCAAAGCACTGAATGCAGTGGTGTGAAGCGCTGCAAGCGGACCCTAGAGCAGTGGAGACGTGTTCTCTGGAGTGACGAATCACGCTTCTCTGTCTGGCAATTCAATGGACGAGTCTGGCTTTGGCGGTTGCCAGGAGACGGTACTTGTCAGACTGCATTGTGCCAAGTGTAAAGTTTGGTGGAGGGGGGCTTATGGTGTGGGGCTGTTTTTCAGGAGTTGGGCTCGGCCCCTTAGTTCCAGTGAAAGGAACTCTTAATGCTTCAGCACCAAGAGATTTTGGACAATTTCATGCTCCCAACTTTGTGGGAACAGTTTGGGGATGGCCCCTTCCTGTTCCAACATGACTGCGCACCAGTGCACAAAGCAAGGTCCATAAAGACATGGATGAGCGAGTTTGGTGTGGAAGAACTTGACTGGCCTTGACTGGTCCTGACCTCAACCCAATAGAACACCTTTGGGATGAATTAGAGCGGAGACTGCGAGCCAGGCCTTCTCGTCCAACATCAGTGTCTGACCTCACAAATGTGCTTCTGGAAGAATGGTCAAAAATTCCCATAAACACTCCTAAACCTTGTGGAAAGCCTTCCCAGAAGAGTCAAAGCTGTTATAGCTGCAAAGGGTGGGCCAACATCATATTAAACTCTATGGATTAAGAAAGAGATCTCACTCAAGTTCATATGCGTGTGAAGACAGACAAGCAAATACTTTTGAAAATATAGTGTATATATATATTTTCATTTTCACTATATATAAAATATTATATATAAATAGCTGTTAATTAATGGACCATGGTAATTGAGCTTAGGAAAAAAGTACTGTAACTGAAAAAAATATGCAAAACTTTTTGTCAACACATCTGTATATTGTACTCTGGATAGCCTGTGGTGTTTTTGTCCATCCTCAGTAGGGATTTGAAATAATACTTTGAGATATCACAGAGTGACCGTATATCTGAAGCACAAGATTATTTTTAAGATCAGTTCACCTGATGACGTGAGATGAACATTAACCACCAGAAACAGCTACCAGAAGAATTTATCCATTTTAGCCAGGGCAGACCGAGGCCTTTTTGGTTGTATTATAATAATATATTTATTATTTACTCAGGCAGTTCTTCCGTCTGCTCACCAAGAACAGAGTAGTAACTGAGAAAGTGACGAGGGATTCCAGATTACTTTCGCTTTTGAGGTGTTAATAACATGATATGCAGTAAAATATGCGGCAGTTTGTCTTTTGAAATTACATAATCATATTATTTTAAAACAATTCATTAAGACTTTTATATGTTACACAGTTAAGACTGTTTTAACTCCCGCTTAATCCCTTTTTAAAGTAGACACAGTCATATACACATGTTTGAACACCCCTGGATTAAGTGTAAATAAGTTATCACATCATCTATAAAGAAAACACTTAAATATGACAGATCCTGCTGCTTTTAGTGCATAATTTCTCTTAAAGATCAAGTGAACATTCCAGGGTGAGTTTAGAACTGAAAGTGGCGCCATGCTCTACAAACTGTACTGAACAAATAGAGTAGAAGCCTGTGAGACAAAACTCTGATGCGTTTCTGACAACCACCACTAGATGGTGCTGCGGTAGCGCTGCCGCCATTTTAGACTGAAAACGCCAAAGGGAACAGCACAGAACTGCTGACTGGAGGACTAGAGGATTAGGAGGTCCAGAAAAGGGTGGATATGTCAGTCGATATGTACTCACCTTCAGCAGGTTATCCTCAGTGAATAGTCAATAGTTAGTAGGCTTTAAATTTATTTTACTATGTAACTTCAAAATTGATTGAATTCCTCTAAAGTTGTCTAATTTTCATAAACAAATGTTGCCGCTCATCAGACGTGCCAAACCAGACCAGAAGCAAGTGAGAACCTGGCCTCCAGGAGCTATCTCTGCTCTTCAGGATTGTTTTGAGCACACTGATAGGGAGATGCTCAGAAAAGCAGCAAATTCCGGTGACTCCATCAACCTGGAGGAGTATACAGAATCAGTGACTGGCTACATCAGCAACTGCATTGAAGATGTTACTGTCTCCAAACTCATTGAAACGCACCCCAACCAGAAACCATGGATGACTGCAGAGGTGCGCATCCTGCTGAGAACCCACGATAAGGTTTTCAAGTCAGGGGATAAGGCAAGCCTCAGGATAGCAAGAGCCAAGCTTTCCTGGGCCATCAGAGAGGCTAAGCGTGCCTACTCAAAGAAAATCCATGGTCATTTTCAAGACACTGCTGACACACGGCACACGTGGCAGGGCATCCAGGCCATCACCAACTACAAGACACCTCCACCTGCTTGTGACAATGATGCCTCCCTTCCAGATGCGCTAAATAACCTCTACGCTCGGTTTGAAGCACAGAACGGCACGACAGCGAGGAAAACCACACCTCCTCCAAATGAACAGGTACTGTGTCTGTCCACAGCTGATGTGCAGAGAACTCTACACAGAATCAACCCACGAAAAGCACCAGGATCTGACATCGTACTGCAGGAGACATCAAAGAGACTTTGCCTGCTGCAAGTCCACTGGTGACCCCTGGCACACAAGTACGGAAAAGCTCTTCTTCAACACCATTATCCCCTGTGCAACCTGCGACACAGCCTTCTGTCCCAGATACAACCTTGGCCGGGAGACAGGTCAAACCACCCTGTTGGCTGAAGGACTATGTGCGTCCATAAGTAACTGTAACGGTCTATTGTGCTGGTAATTCAAAATAGCTTCAGAGACTGATAGTTAGGAAAAACAGTTCTAAGGTTAATTAAAAGTGTACCTTTTGGGATGGACACTATGCAGCAATAGGAAGTATTTTTTCTTTGTTCAGTGTTGTTAGTGTGGCTGCATGCATGGGGGGGGGGGTCAACTTAAAGGGGGAGATGTCATGCAATGTTAAGGTTTGAGTGAAAACTAGCTTTCTGTCAGGCATACGCATTATGTGCAGTCTTATTGGATAGGCCAGATGACGTCAGGAAGTAAACACACGGAGAGTGAAGCTGGAGTGATTAGCTAAGTTAGTGCCTCTGCTAACGGCGTCTGTTCACAACTTGAATAAAAAGAGAAACCAAGACGACATTGACTCACCGCGCATCATTACAGTCGACTAAAATCGACAACCAAATTAGTTGGCAACTAATTTAGTAGTCGATTAGTTGGTGACGTCATTACGTGTCTTTCTCGCGCTCACTAGGTACGTTTTGACATTGCCGCTCACCGGAGACTTAACGACAGCGCGATGGCTGCCTCAACAACAAAATCCTAAAAAGTGCAGGAGCTAAACTCAGAAAAAAGGTGGTCAGTTGTGCTGTTTGTAAAGCCGAGCTCAGCCGGCACGGAGCTCATCCTCCATGATGGAGCACTGGAACCTCGTCGCTCACTGGGTGAAGAAGATTCGTCTCGGTGAGATACGCCGCGTCCCAAACCGCACACTAGCGCACTAGATAGTGAGTAAAAACAGCGCGTATACCATTAGAAGTGCACTCATTAGTGCAGCGTGTTAAGTGCAGGACTGTGTGGTTTGGGACGCGGCGATAGTTGTGCTAGCGAGCTAAAGCTAGTTAGCTAATGCTAATGTTAAAGTCCGTTTTCATGTTGTGAGCTGAGCTGGAACATCTTCTATTTCGAAATGTCTGAGCTCTGGAATCGTTAATGGAGTTGAAACAGAGAAGCATGTAACTATTATTCACAGTAACCTTGTTCACTTTACAGATAATGTTTACACCTTTAAACACTGCACCGTCGTCTAAAGCCGAGGCCGCCGGTGCGGTCAGATTCGCCGAACACAGGAGGGCGTTTTCAAACAGTCGTCTGTTCTCCGCGGACGTTTAGCTCCACTCGCTAACAGTTCCAGGAGGCAGTTCTCCGTAAACACACAGGGTAACTGGACAGAGGGTTACCGCTGAAATGAAACTTTACACAAAATCGTTCAAATTGAACTGTTCATTGAGAATTTCGCCACAAACATTCGCCACTTTCCCATCCGCTGCATCAGAGCGCGTCTCCTCTACAGCGGGGAGTATCTGAGACTCCTACAGGAGCACGGAGAGATACTGACCCTCCTCCGATTCAGTAAAGACCTGTGATTGTAGAATGTAGTTTCAGCTGAGTGTAGACAGACAGCAGAACGCACAAAACACTGTTAATGTAACATTTACTTTAGATTTATTTTATTTACTTGATTAAAGGACAACTGATTCAGTTTTGTTGTACTTTATTGCTGCTACTTTGCACATCCTTGGTTATAAATTTTGACAGGAAAAATATATTGGAGTTTTATTTTTTCATCTTTTGCATTAGCAAGAAAGTTTATTAAAACAGTGAATTCTTGAATGGTATTCCTCTTCATTGTCTTCATTGTTAGTTAGCAAATGCATAAAACAACCTCAAGATCATTTAAAAGCTAATAGCTACGTAAAAGTTATTTGGTAATGTAGTGATTCATAATCCAAATAATCGATTATTCGTTTCAGTAATCGCTCGATTATTCAACTGTCAAATTAGTCATTTGTTGCAGCCCTATTTCACTGTATCCAATGCTGCTCCGAGAGTAGTGACCAGTTTACTGTATCTAATGCTGCTCTCAGAGTAGTGTCCACTTTACTGTATCCAATGCTGCTCCGAGAGTAGTGACCATTTTACTGTATCTAATGCTGCTCTGAGAGTAGTGACCATTTTACTGTATCTAATGCTGCTGCTCTAAAGTATTTACCACTTCACTACATCCAATACCGCCCTGAGAGTTGTGATGACTTCACTGTATCTAATGCTGCTCTGAGAACAGCAACTATTGCAATGTATCTAATACCGCTTTGAGAGTAGTGACCATTTCAGTGTATGTTGCTCTTAGAGAAGTTACCATTACAGTACATTTTATGCCGCTCTAAAAATAGTGACCATTGTACTCACTTCACAAGAGTAGTAGAGACCACTTAGAGAGTAGTGCCCACTTCACTATATCTGATGCTGCTTGTGAAATGCACAAAGTCTTATATTTTCGAAAATAAACTAAGACAAATATTACAAACAAGTGACAGAAAATAAAGACTAGGCCTATTAAAAAATAATTTTATAGAAAAATGTTGTTGCTGATATTGTGCTAGATTAAAAATATTTACTAAACTAATATTACAAAGTATATGCAAAGTATACTAAAGAAAGAAAGGGAAAAAAAGTTAACTGCACTGTGATTGGAAAATAAGCTATGACAAGTGGAATTTTGTCTTCATATACTTCATATAACCACCGGTGGGCCGCCCAGAATTCACTGAGCAAAACGTCAGTGGACCGCCAGGTTTGCCTTCACTATCCTCTTGCCTAATCTGCTCTGAGAGTATTACAAAACAAGTTTGCTTGCTAACTGCATTTAAGATTCAAACATTTTGCATTTTGGGTACACTTAGAAGAGAGTAGAGCCAAACAGTCATATTACAAAAGGAAATATGACAATACAGTCATATTCAGCAATACTGCCTGGTTATTTTATAAATAAAACGCACATTACAGAGCTAGTTAGTTAGCTATATGACTTTACTAGCACACAGCTGTAATGTAATGAGACAGTTTCTAAGTTTCTTACCATGTTAATCACAGTGGATGAACATTTAGAGTAACGGACTTCACTTCAAATTAAACATAACGTACCTTTTCACACTCAGTACTGCAGTTATGAATACAGTCCTCAAGTCTCTGTAACAGCTCTGAGGTTCCTCCGTTCAGCTGTGTGTTGAAGGCAGTGTAGATGTGTCCTTCACTGACTACATTTCCCATAATCCTCTGTGTCAGAGCTGATGCGGTTGGAAAGGTACCAGTAAACAGCAGCACTGACTCCGTGTACAACGCTGCATTCTTGGGCACTGACTTATGATACCGCATAGGCAGCAACGCATCGAGGCAGCAACGTATCGAGGCAGCTGCCTTAGGTTTTGGACACGACAGACGCAGCTCTGCTGAGGGTAGGAGACCTGCAGAGTTGCCATATTGAGGGAAGTCATTTATCGTTTAACTTTGTGGGAAATGGTGTGAGTGATACAGTGAGGACTGATGAGGGTGTAAGGTTTATATAAACAGGACTGTGTAGAATTATAAACTCATACTGTTCGCTGTTTCATCAGTTTCACTTCTTCACATTCTCACTTCTGCACATTTTCATACACAATTTCTGTTTACTTACTGAATTTATCATATTGGAAAAAAATAAAACAAAATGTATGTGCAAAAATTATGGCATATTTTACATTTTATGTATTTTTCAGTTAGTGAAACTCAAATAGAGTAGAAATGTTTAGATTTAGAAATCTAAAATTAGCAGAAAAATGCCATATTTAAGTGTGTTGTCTGTAGAGGACGTGTTCACTTATTTACACTGAAACCAGGGGTGTTCAAACATTTGTATATATCTGTGTACAATGAAAAGGGACTTACTTGTTTTAAAATAACATGATTACATAATTTCAAAAAGAAACTGTTGCATTTATACTTTACTGCTTTATGTTGTTAACGCCTCAAAAGAGGAGAATCAATATATGTGGCAACCCTGTTCACTTCCTCCTTCAGACCCGTTAGCTCTCGGTGTACAGAGAAGAACCGGGGCTCGAGTAAACGATGAATATATCATGATAAACACACAAAGATGCACATCTACACTGGATAAACATGGAGAAGATCGTCTGGTGGCTGTTTCTGGTGGCTACTGTTCGTCTCGCGTTATCAGGTGAGTCTGATCTCAGATAAAATGATCTGCTAAAATACACAGTCAGTCATCATGGCGAACTTCCTCCATCTGAAATTACACCGTGTGATGTTTGATGCTCAGTAATGTTGTTTACTCTGTACGTCAACAAGAGCATACAAACAAAATATGATATAATTTTATGGTCCATTAATTAATGGCTATTTTTTAAATATACTTTTCACAACCTACTGTCTGTGTGGTGGCACCAGTGTGGTGGTGGGGGTGGAGCGGATGTGACTATAAGTCAATCAGCAGCTCAAACACTGATCTACATTCAGTTTCGAATAACTGAGCGGGGACTTTCAGGGTTGTCATGTTGGGTGAAATCCCTCTTTTTTAACTCCATGGTGTAATGTGAGTGATACAATAAGGGCAGATGTGGCAGTAGATTTATATTAGCAGCACTGAGTAGAATGAAAATGATACTTCGGGCTGTTCATTGTATGATCAATCTTCATTGTTTTAAACACATCTCTTATGCTCATATGCTCATATATATACACTCCCCTGCAAAGAAAAATGGGCCGAGTCCAGAAGAGCTTTTAATGGTCTAAACAACAAATCATTGGTCAGTAAACAGGCAGACAGGGGAAGTTAGTATGGGAGCTTTTCTCTTTCATTTCTTTAAATATTAAGTTTTGTGTGGATAAAGAAATCTTGCTGTATATGTTTTTTATAACATCCTGTCCACTGTGTTACTAACGTCTCTGTAGGGGACGTTAAAGTCGTTTCCTCCCCTCGGGATTATAAGGTTCTGTCTGCGTTCTGAGCTGTTCTGAGATACTGAGCTTCAAAGAGTTTGCAGTCTAAATAGCCAAACTGATATGTGGAACACTTCTGCTGTTTATGCTAATAATTGGTTTTAAAAATATAAATTAGTGCTGTAGCAGAGTGTCTACATGATCAGGAAGTGAAATTTAATGCCTTTTTATGGCTTTTTAATGACATTTATTTATATTAATGTATTTTTTTATAACATTTATTTTTTGTTTTAGGACAAATAATTTTTTCTTATCTAAAAAAGCCTTGCTGTTTAAGTGCCAAATATTTTGTCCTCTGCAGAGTCAGTTTTAAGTAGGAACCATTATTTTAAGTTTATTTAGTCAGACAGAAACAGCTACTCTAATAAACTGGCCCAGCAGGTCAGTATAAAATCTTGAGGTTTTGTCTTATATTAGAAATGTGACTCTAATGAGCTGAAATGTTTTATTTCGGGAGAAAAAAAGCTGGATGAATGAATGAAATTAGTTTATGATGTAATTTAGACCCCATCAATTCAAATCCTCACTATTTCATTACTTAATATCTATAAAAGTTAAGAAGAGCTTTTAAAAAAAAAAATAAGTGACAGAGTCGCCTGCCCTGAAACTGGATTACAGTACAGCCGTACAGGAATGTCTGCCTCATATCTGACTGTTATAATTCTTCTGGCATCAGCAGGTGAGTAAAAAAGTATAACTAGGATAAAACACAGACTCTGATTAACCACATGGACCTGTGTCAGTTTAAAATTTCAATGATCAACTAGTGCCTTAAGAGCTCATTGATCAGAGCCAAAAGTTAAACAGACCACAGAATGGCAGAGTTACAGAGACTCCGTCTGCCAGACTGACTTGTGAGAATGTTGAATGTATAAACTTATGGTTCCTACCTAAAATTCCTTTTCTGGACTTATTTATAGACCCTAAATTAATTCTGAACTGTTGACACTGAATTCTTAACAGTGCAGTTTCTGTCAAAACTGATCGTTCAGCTGAAGTATTAAGAGAGGATTTCTGTATCTGTATCTGTAATCCATGAAATATTTGTAATATACTTATTCATGCCCTGTTTACATACAGTTTCATATACCTGTTTACACATATAGTATTTGTTTTTGTTTTTTTCATTTTTTGTTACATTTCCAACCAAACGCTCTGCCATAAATATACATTATGCATTTGGTTCAGTCAGGCACTTCAGTGAAGCTGCCTGGTAGTCAGTAACACTGCTGGATTACATTCAGTACAGTTACATCACATAAACTGATACTATTTAAAGATAACAGCCCTCAGAAAGTGGGATAGGATCATCATATAGTCCTCGAAATATATAGAATTTGAAAAGCCTAACAATTCCAGTAACTGCATGCATGAACCTTAATAAAGGAGAAGGTCGCGATTGATACTCATGTGTGTGTGATGTTAATGTATAGACATGACTGTGTGGTTGGTGAAGCACAGAGAACTCATTGCTGTGATTGTTTTTCCTCTGGTGGATTTGTATCAAGTTTATTTCAGTTTATAACCTTATTTACAGTGATTGTTAGTGCTGAGTATGGATTATCCACATTAGATTAGCACCTCTCTGTTAAATTAGTACCTTCTCACTGTGTGTGGAGGGTCTAATATGTCATTCATACAAAGGAGATATTTTTTGGTCTCACTAATTTACAGCCACCTCAATTAAGAATTAATAATCAGGAAATTAAGCAGGTTTTGTCTTATGAATACCTGGCGTGCATATTGATCCAATAATATCATAATATCATTGAAAACACACACACACACACACACACATGCACACACACACAGGTTAAGGTTAAGATCTTTTGGGGCCAATAATCAGATTATATTTTGTAATCCAGAGTGGGATGCAGTACTGTGTGACAGCATGGTATAGCTGTTTTTTTAGTAAAATTAAGATTGTAGGTCAATCTTCAAAGGATGATTTTACAACAGCCTGTAGGGCAAATATGGAAAGATTATGTTTAGTTTTGTCTGATTTATCATGTTCTACATGGTGAATAAAACATTTTCTCTTTAAAAAGATGTTTTAGAGCACCGAAGTCAAGACTTAATAAGTTTAGGAACTTTTTATTCCTCAGCCAGCTGTGATACTTAATCAAAAGAGAGTGTTTAGATAAGAACACGTAGCAAACTATACACTCACTGTGCAATATTAGGGGTCATTGGGAGCAATGAGGAATCTGGTAATGGTGTAAAGGTGTGCAGGTGGCAGGCGTACACAAGTCACTTAAGTAAAAGTACTAGTAATCCTATAAAACACTCAAGTAATAAGAAATATGACGCATTTTTTTTTACTGAAAATGAAATAAAAAAATGTTCATGAATGAATGTAAAGTGAAGAGGAAAACATTTTTAAAAAATCATTTCTAATTTAGTTTTATAAACAGGATATCTCTTTAATGACGGTTGGAGGTACACAGCCATCAAACTGAGTGTACATAATGGTTTAGACTAGAACTGCAGGCTTAATCCACAAAAGTCCACTCCTCTGGAGCACTCGAAGACGATTATATGTGTTTCCTTTACAAGAATTTGAGATGGACGTTGATGGAATCTCTACTGAGGAAAAAATGTTGACTTTTTAACAGTTAATACTAAACACTAGATCAGATTTTCAGACATGGAGTTACACACAAAAAAATCCTCTACTGTCCTGCAATGTCATTACATCAGTCTACAGGCCTTTCCTAACGTCAGCGCAGTCATCACCCTGCATATTCTAACAGTTCCCCCCAAAACAAAACAATAGCAACCAATCAGAAAGCTGGATTCACACAAACGCAGCCAACACTGCAGCACCTTCAACTGAAAACATGCGTCCACTCAGCATAGACACAACTTCTGTCCAGAGAATTGACAAAACAAAGTTAAAATCAGACAGTTGAGATGTTAAACATACAAAGTTAAAGCTGCACCTGATTATTGAAGCCAAAAGCAGAGGATACTGTCGGTCCCTTTACCTTAATGCACATACAAACCCGTCGGTCCCTTTACCTTAATGCACATATAAACCCGTCGGTCCCTTTACCTTAATGCACATACAAACCCGTCGGTCCCTTTACCTTAATGCACATATAAACCGGTCACTCCCTTTACCTTAATGCACTTATAAACCCGTCAGTCCCTTTACCTTAATGCGCATATAAACCCGTCAGTCCTTTACCTTAATGCACTTATAAACCCGTCAGTCTCTTTACCTTAATGCGCATATAAACCGGTCACTCCCTTTACCTTAATGCGCATATAAACCCGTCACTCCCTTTACCTTAATGCACATATAAACCCGTCACTCCCTTTACCTTAATGCACATATAAACCCGTCAGTCCCTTTACCTTAATGCACTTATAAACCCGTCAGTCCCTTTACCTTAATGCACTTATAAACCCGTCAGTCCCTTTACCTTAATGCGCATATAAACCCGTCAGTCCCTTTACCTTAATGCACTTATAAACCCGTCAGTCTCTTTACCTTAATGCGCATATAAACCGGTCACTCCCTTTACCTTAATGCGCATATAAACCCGTCACTCCCTTTACCTTAATGCACATATAAACCCGTCACTCCCTTTACCTTAATGCACATATAAACCCGTCACTCCCTTTACCTTAATGCACATATAAACCCGTCACTCCCTTTACCTTAATGCACTTATAAACCCGTCACTCCCTTTACCTTAATGCGCATATAAACCCATCAGTCCCTTTACCTTAATGCACATATAAACCCGTCAGTCCCTTTACCTTAATGCGCATATAAACCCGTCGGTCCCTTTACCTTAATGCACATATAAACCCGTCAGTCCCTTTACCTTAATGCGCTTATAAACCCGTCAGTCCTTTTACCTTAATGCACATATAAACCCATCAGTCCCTTTACCTTAATGCACATATAAACCCGTCAGTCTCTTTACCTTAATGCACTTATAAACCTGCCACTCCCTTTACCTTAATGCACATATAAACCCGTCAGTCCCTTTACCTTAATGCACTTATAAACCCGTCAGTCCCTTTACCTTAATGCACATATAAACCCGTCAGTCCCTTTACCTTAATGCACTTATAAACCCGTCAGTCCCTTTACCTTAATGCGCATATAAACCCGTCGGTCCCTTTACCTTAATGCACTTATAAACCCGCCACTCCCTTTACCTTAATGCACTTATAAACCCGTCAGTCCCTTTACCTTAATGCACATATAAACCCGTCAGTCCCTTTACCTTAATGCACTTATAAACCCGTCAGTCCCTTTACCTTAATGCGCATATAAACCTGCCACTCCCTTTACCTTAATGCACATATAAACTTGTCAGTCCCTTTACCTTAATGCACTTATAAACCCGTCAGTCTCTTTACCTTAATGCGCATATAAACCCGTCAGTCTCTTTACCTTAATGCGCATATAAACCCGTCAGTCTTTTTACCTTAATGCGCATATAAACCGGTCACTCCCTTTACCTTAATGCGCATATAAACCCGTCAGTCCCTTTACCTTAATGCACATATAAACCCGTCAGTCCCTTTACCTTAATGCACTTATAAACCCGTCAGTCCCTTTACCTTAATGCACATATAAACCCGTCGGTCCCTTTACCTTAATGCACTAATAAACCCGTCGGTCCCTTTACCTTAATGCACATATAAACCCGTCGGTCCCTTTACCTTAATGCACATATAAACCCGTCAGTCTCTTTACCTTAATGCACTTATAACCCATCAGTCCTTTACCTTAATGCACATATAAACCCGTCAGTCCCTTTACCTTAATGCACATATAAACCGGTCAGTCCCTTTACCTTAATGCACATATAAACCCGTCAGTCCTTTTACCTTAATGCACATATAAACCCGTCGGTCCCTTTACCTTAATGCACATATAAACCCGTCAGTCCCTTTACCTTAATGCACATATAAACCCGTCAGTCCCTTTACTTAATGCACATATAAAACCGGTCACTCCCTTTACCTAATGCACATATAAACCCGTCAGTCCCTTTACCTTAATGCACTTATAAACCCGTCGGTCCCTTTACCTTAATGCACTTATAAACCCGTCGGTCCCTTTACCTTAATGCACTTATAAACCCGTCGGTCCCTTTACCTTAATGCACATATAAACCGGTCACTCCCTTTACCTTAATGCACTTATAAACCCGTCAGGCCCTTTACCTTAATGCACATATAAACCGGTCACTCCCTTTACCTTAATGCACATATAAACCCGTCGGTCCCTTTACCTTAATGCACATATAAACCCGTCAGTCCCTTTACCTTAATGCACATATAAACCCGTCAGTCCCTTTACCTTAATGCACATATAAACCCGTCAGTCCCTTTACCTTAATGCACTTATAAACCCATCAGTCCCTTTACCTTAATGCACATATAAACCCGTCGGTCCCTTTACCTTAATGCACATATAAACCCGTCAGTCCCTTTACCTTAATGCACATATAAACCCGTCGGTCCCTTTACCTTAATGCACATATAAACCCGTCGGTCCCTTTACCTTAATGCACATATAAACCCGTCGGTCCCTTTACCTTAATGCACATATAAACCTGTCAGTCTCTTTACCTTAATGCACATATAAACCTGTCACTCTCTTTACCTTAATGCACATATAAACCTGTCACTCCCTTTACCTTAATGCGCATATAAACCTGTCACTCCCTTTACCTTAATGCGCATATAAACCTGTCAGTCCCTTTACCTTAATGCACATATAAACCTGTCAGTCTCTTTACCTTAATGCACATATAAACCCGTCAGTCTCTTTACCTTAATGCACATATAAACCCGTCAGTCCCTTTACCTTAATGCACTTATAAACCTACATGTAACTCATGTAAAGCCCTGTTTTTACAGGTCACTCAGACACATCTTTTGACCTCACCTGGGGCTTAAATGCAAAATATATGAAACACTGGCACACTGCAATAGAACTGAAAGCTTTATAGCAACGATCGCTAAGCAATGATGGAGGTTTTAAAGGAAAAAGGCGAAGCTTTCAGTTGGTATTTTGACTAAATGTTGCTTTTTCATGGATGACAATGATAATTTGGATTAGAAAACAAATTAAGTTTTTATTTTAAAAAAATCAGCTTGGTACATATTCTTATCCACTTTATTGGGTAGGCCTGTGCCTTGTTGTTTGTGTTACAGTTGTTAACGTTATATACACAAGGAAAAAGCCTGAACCAGTGTTTATAATAATAATAATAATAATAATAATAAATTATTTTTGTTACATTCACACATTCAGTGTTAGTGTTTCGTTGCACATTTTGTCCCATTTCGTGTGTCACACAATAAAATTTAAGGAAAATAAATAGCAGCCCCACATGACCTACTGGTAGGACATGACAACATTCCCTTATAGGACCAGTAAAGTACATAACAGAATAAAGTTGAATGAAACTGACTGAACAACGATCCCAGTACTTGTTCTTATCTTTACAGACTCAAACTCTCTGCAGTACCATTATACCACAATCACACCAGGACAGCATTTCCCAGAGTTCATTTCAGTGGGTCTGGTGGATGGAGAGCAGTTTGTTTACTATGACAGTAACATCACGAAGAAGATCCCAAAGACTGAGTGGATGGAGAAGAATGAGGGTGAAGATTACTGGAATGAAGAGACACAGACCAGTCAGGATCATCAGGACAGGTTCAGACATGACGTGAAGACTCTAATGAAGCGCTTCAACCAGAGTGGAGGTGAGTCTACTGATGATTAAAGAAGTGTTTAGAACAAGTCTAGAGTGTTTTTGCTGTCATTGATTTATTCTCTGCGCGTGTGTGTGTGTGTGTGTGTGTGTGTGTGTGTGTGTGTGTGTGCAGGAGTTCACACACTGCAGCAGATGTACGGCTGTGAGCTGGATGATGATGGCACTATTAGAGGACACTGGCTGTACGGCTATGATGGAGAAGACTTCATCAGTCTGGATCTGAACACTGAAACCTGGACTGCAGCTCATCCTAAAGCTGTTATTACCAAAAGGAGGTGGGAGAGTGAAGATGAAGCTCTTCATGTTAAAGCCTACCTGGAGAATGAATGCACTGCATGGTTACAGAAGTATGTGGGTTACAGCAGATCCAGTCTGGAGAGGAAAGGTACAGTGATCTGATCTGTTACTGTAACTGTTCACTCTCACTGTTTCACCCTCATCACTGAAAACCTGCTGATCATTTACTCACTGATTACTCACCAGAACATGGAGGAGAAACTTCCCTCAACACTGACTCACCTGATACTGATTCAGCACTAATACAGCATTAATACAGCACTAATACAGCATTAATACAGCACTAATACAGCATTAATACAGCACTAATACAGCATTAATACAGCACTAATACAGCACTAATACAGCATTAATACAGCACTAATACAGCACTAATACAGCATTAATACAGCAGATACTCTGATAATGAACAGAATAAACAACACTGTCACTGCAGTGAGACGTGTTTGTGTTCAGCTTTGTTACATTATTGTAATAAACTGGCAATACAGGTAATAATTTAGTGGATATTGACCATCTCTCTCTCGCTCTCTCTCTCTCTGTCTGTCTGTCTCTCTCTCTGTCTCTCTCTCTCTCTCTCTCTGTGTGTGTGTGTGTGTATCTTTCTCTCTCTCTCTTTCACACTGTGTATCTCTCTCTCTCTCTCTCTCTGTCTCTCTCTCTCTCTCTGTCTCTGTCTCTCTCTCTCTGTCTCTCTCTCTCTCTCTCTCTCTGTCTCTCTCTCTCTCTCTCTCTCTCTCTCTCTGTCTCTGTCTCTCTCTCTCTCTCTCTCTCTCTCTCTCTCTCTCTGTCTCTGTCTCTCTCTCTCTGTCTCTCTCTCTCTCTCTCTCTCTCTCTCTCTCTCTCTCTCTCTCTCTCTCTCTCTCCAGTCCCTCCTGAGGCGTCTCTGTTCCAGAAGGACTCTTCTTCTCCAGTGGTGTGTCATGCTACAGGTTTCTTCCCCAAAGCAGTGATGATCTCCTGGCAGAAGAATGGAGAGGATCTGCATGAGGACGTGGAGCTCAGAGAGACGCTACCCAACCAGGATGGAACCTTCCAGAAGAGGAGCATTCTGACTGTCTCGGCTGAGGAGCTGAATAGAAATCAGTACACCTGTGTCATTCAGCACAGCAGCCTGGAGAAGAAGGTGGTGCTGCAGGTGTCTGATCGCACAGGTGAAAAAATAAACCTTACAAAATATTTCTGCTTTAACACATCACTGATAAGGTCAGCAGATCAGTCTTACACTAATCTTTTTCAGGTGGAGGATCTGCGGACACCATTACTGGAGATTATCGGTTCAATACTGGAATTGCAGTCATGGTTGTTCTTGTACTTCTCCTTATCATTGTTGCTGGATTGTTTGTGTGGAGGTGGTGGAGAAAGAGGAGGAGGAGGAGACCTGGTGAGTCAGACATGACTAAGTGTTTTTCACTATGATGTTATATATGTGTTATTGAGGATGTATTCAGTGTTGCTGATCTTCTGTAGCTCTTTCTATCACTTTTTCATTCACAGTTCATATGTGTAGCAGTTCATTTACAGTGGATGAGTAATTAAAGTTCTGCACACAACAAACTGTTCATACTGCTAATTTTGTATCTTACATTTACCTTTAGACTTCCAGCCTGTCAGTAAACCCCAGTGACCGTGAGTGAGCCTTTGTCAAATTAAATAACCATTAAAAACTAATGAATTATTTAGTTTCTTGTTTAATTATGAATCTCTGAGTTTTAATGCTGAATATTTTATGTTTTATAGCCTCTAATGGAGAAGAATCATCCACCAACGTGTAAAGAGAGACTCACACTGGTTTGAGGCTGAGGCTGATCCCTGAACACCTCCTCCTTAGTGAAGACCAAACAGCTCCTCTACTTCCTCAGGAGACTGAAGAGGGACAGCCTGTAAACACCCGTCCTCAACTTCTTCTACAGAAGCATCACAGACATCATCCTGACCAGTCCAGCACTGTCTGGAATGGAAACTGCTCCATCTCAGACAGATAAACACTGCAGCTTCAGTGAAGCTCACACACACACACACACACACACACTTGTAGTTGCCCCAAAGTGTAAAAGCCCAGGGAGACTGAGGACCATGGTTTCTGCTGCATCTAGAGACGAGCTGTTGAGTGTTGAGCCACTAGATGTCGCCCACATGCGGGGTGTCACTTGAAATTGAGTGAATAGTAGAATTACCGAAAAAGTTTTGTACCGCTAAACTGAGGACCGCTGGGCTCAAACAACATCATCTGGATGGAATATTACTTTTAAACGCCCAGCGCCTCCAACTACTGCAGATACATTATTTTAATCAGACTGTGTTTGTGAACTGACTTTAACAGTCCTGTGTTTCCAGATTAAATAATAAAAGTCATGGCTAAGAGTGATTATTAAACACCTCCCGGATT
This sequence comes from Colossoma macropomum, assembly GCF_904425465.1. Taxonomy (NCBI): domain Eukaryota; kingdom Metazoa; phylum Chordata; class Actinopteri; order Characiformes; family Serrasalmidae; genus Colossoma; species Colossoma macropomum. Next base: position 100,868 of record NW_023495389.1, read on the forward strand.
CTGCAGGACTTTTTTGTGCTTTAGCGATTAGCATAGCGAGCGCTTAGAGCCGCCATTACCGCCAGAGCCTGTAGAGTAGAAGGAGCCCGCCTACAAGGCTGTCTGACCAATAGTGGCTGAGCAGCGGAGGCTCTAGCCAATCAGGTTCTAGACCGCTCCCTACGGACGAGTAAGGAGTCCACTCTGCTGCCCGAGCGCCGCCCCCAAACAGAACCACCGTTTCTGACTGGCTGAAACCTCCGTCAGTTAAAACACCGAGCTTTGCCCGCGATGGACTGAGATTCACCCCCGAATCAATAGAAGTACAGTATCAGTGCAGCAACAGTGACGCCACACGAAACAACTCGCTCAGAAAACGACAACCGGCCGCTAAACGAGTACAAAATGCTGAGACACAGCAACACAACATTCACCACACCCGCTGCTGCAGCATGAACCGCTCAAACAGCACGGAATCACCACAAAAAGCACAGAATTACCACAAAACAACCACCACAACACAAACCTGCACATCGCAAAGAAGCACAACAAGCTCACACTGCGCAGCGGCAGCCATTAAACCCACTTTCCTCACCTTATGAAGACTAAAGCGCTGGACAATGTCTGAAGAGTGATGATTAAATCCGTAATAAACCCAACACCGGAACAAATCTGACCAGATGATGACAAATAAGCTGTAAAAGTGGCGATTTACTAAACCAAAGCGCTAAAGTACATTAAAGCAGGTAGTTCAGCGATTTCTGAACAGGAGAACGAGCCTGTTTACGCACGACTTGATGGTCTGAATCTAAGAATCGATTCTTGAACCCTTCGAGTCGACTCCTTTCCATCACTAGCGAATAGCTGAATGGAATGAACTCCTGAGGATGACTCGATTGAATCAACAGAATCGATTCCATTGTCATTGGTTTCTGTCACTGGTGGGTCTCAGAGAAAGGAATCGACTCTGTTGATTCAATCGAGTCGTTTTCATCTAGTATATCCGCACTGTACCGAGTCAAACCCTTTTTAGTGCTAGATACTCAGTTGTTCATGCTCTTGTATTAGCTAGGAATAAAGCGAGGGGCAGCTTACCGAGGCCGTGATTCTGTTCATGTACTTGAAGTGTTATTTACATATAAGATGCACGTTTGTACTCACAAAACCTTTCTCCCCCCTGAGTACAGGACAAACACCAGCATAACCAGAGTTTTATCCAGCAGGGCTGGGTTTCCCAAAAGCACCATTGTCATTGTTAGCAAATACCAAAGTGAGCATTACATTCAACTCTCTCTACCAGTTAAGATGTTCATCATCCTTCACTGGTTTCTCAAACATTCAGCAGCCTGGATGTGTCACTTCCTGATAATTCAGGTTACGTTGGCATTTAGAAGACTTTCTTGCTCTAACATGGCCACTTCAACTTGGTTTGTTAACCCCAGGGTCCGCTGGAGGGCCCAAAGTTTTAATACACGCTTCTATAACCTAAGAGAATAGCTCAGTTAGTTTGCACTGAAGTCCCTGTAGTGACTGAATAATCAGCTCTAGTGTGTAATAAGCCTGGGGTGTTAAGGAGTTCATTATTTGATTGAATAAATCAGATGAAACTGCAGAAACAGAAGAAACAGAAACTTATGTCTTGGAGTCGTCATTGGCTGAAGAGATGAATGAATTTCCTCTTACTATCTATGGTCCATGAGTTTATCTGATCTGGTAACCATTGGTGATCAATAAGTGAATAATGATGCAATGGGACTTGGAAAACTTTAAGAGATTTTACTTCCCAAATTTTAAGAGTGACTGTTGCATAAACATAATTGTTTATAATCAACATGAATTATGCCCAAGATAGTCACAATGATAACCAACATGAATGTCACAGTTCCATCACCAACATGAATTTGACGTTGTTTTGGTGAGACTGACAGTTCTGTTGTGGATGAAGTATTTAACATCCCTCCATGTTGGAGATCTTAAAGTATTCTCATTCTCGATACGTGAAATGCAGTCCTTTTTCTGGAACCTCGTAACGTTCAAGGAAAACTCCCAAACGTCTGAGTAGGGCAGCTGTTTCGTCTTCACTCCACGCTCGCCTCCTGTGTTGAACGCGGTCTGAAAGCAGCAGAGAAGTGAAGGTAAAATGTAACAGTTGTACTGTGCGAACAGTCCGCCACACAAATAATATCTGGACAACAGCGGTCCTGTGGTCAGACACTGACCAATGATGAATGGGGTATGGTGTGACTGATATACTGATGTGCCAAAAGTAATGGGATCAGAACTAGTATCACTCACTCACTGTCCATTTCATCAGCTCTGTTTATCATGTTGTTATTTGGGTGGTGGGTCATTCTCAGCACTGCAGTGACGCTGACACACTAACACTTCACCACCACGTCAGCGTCACTGCAGTGCTGAGAATAACCCACCACCCAAACAGTACCTGCTCTGTCCTGACCATTGAAGAATGATTGGGGTACTGACCACTGAAGAACAGGGTAAAAGGGGGCTAACAAAGTATGCAGAGAAACAGATGGACTACAGTCTGTAACTGTAGAACTACAAAGTGAAAAACAGAGCTGTTAAAATGGACAGAGACTGTAGAAACATTTGGTGGTCATAATGTTACGTACATGACTGTGTATAGTGGAGCTGTAAGGTAGGGGTTTCTGATAAAGTAGCCTAATAAAGTGAAACCTAATAAACTCATGCAAGTCAGCAACAAATTATACTCACATATCCACTCATCTGAGTAACTATAAACTGATGAGCCAAAAAAATTCATCTTTAATTTGGCCACTACAGTGTAATTTATCTAGTAATGAAGGACTTTTCAAATTGTGACTGCCTTGGTTTACTATCCAGCTTAGCCTGTTTGTGTGTACCACGTTTTATTAATCTGGCCCGTTATGTTTAAGAGGGCATTCAGACCATTTCAGTATATACACATTAAAACTCACCACGATCTTCCATCAGCTTTCTTTTACTCTTAATACCTAAACTGATCACCAGTCTTCTCCATGAAGAGCCAGTGTGCCTAACATGTTTTCCGTCCAAGCAACAAGAATGAGACCAAATGATGAACGCATGTATTCAGGTGTGCGTCTCCTTAAAAGCAATGAAAACCTGCAGTCACACTGGCTTCTTGTGAAAAAGACTGGTGACCCCAGCTCTAAAAAGTGCAGGGCAGTGCTTTAGAATATACATGCTAAAACTCACTGGGCTGCTCTGTCAGCAGCTTCTTTATCGCCTTCTTCTTACAAACAGCAGGGGGGACATAATCATCCTCCTCCTCTGTGAAACAAAACAAAACATTGTTTTCTTTTTACAGAACAGCTTTTCAAATACATTTTACAGATGTTCATAACTGAAGGTGTCTCTGGTGATGAGATCACAATACTGCCAAAACACGTTCTCCTACGGCCCCTTGAGGTGGGGTTTCTTACATCACTTCCACTGGAGGAAGAGCACTGTGCACATTCACTATGTCAGTCTTTCACTGTATTTCTTCTAAGTATTTTAAATATTAGAGGTTTGATGTTTGAGCTGGTATTCAGGTTCGGCTGTGTCCGTTTCACCAAATACCCTGGTAGCCTTGGTTATAAGAGGTTTTCTTTGCACCTTTTTGCATCCTCAGCCCAAATGAAGATGAGCTTCTTGTTTCGCTAGCGCACCCGCCATGAGGAGCGTCTTACAGTACAGGAAGACCTTACAGGACAGAGCAATTTGAAAACAGTCTCACAGTTATTGCGTATTTTCTAGCAGGCCATGACGTGGATGATACAGGCGGTACTTCACTACAGTCAGGGATGCATCAAGACACCTTCGTGTTTACACTACAAATGTAGTCATGCACATCTCTGACCACCTCCGAATGTGGTTTGGGCAATCGGATTACAGTGCATCTTCAAGACACACTGTACCCTTTTCACACTTGTACTTAGTGCTGACCACTTATGATCAGATCACTCAGGGCGCACGTTAATGCCAGGTGTGAAGAAGGCCTTAGACCTAGTTATTAAAGGGATGAAGACTTACCATCCATTTCTGCATCTTCATCACCATCTGTTTCCTTTCTTCTTTGCTGCTCAGTCTTTCTTTGGTAGGCTTTGCGCCTCATCACCACCTAAAATCGGTTTTATAAACAAAATGAGCATCCTAGAAATACAACCCCATTTCCAAAAAAGTTGTTGTGCAAAATGTAAATGAAGAGAAAATGCAGTGATGTGCGAATCATTTAAACCCTTTATGTATTTGAAAATAGTACAAAGACAACAAATCTAAAGCTATATGCTCATTTTGAATTGGATGGCAACAACACGTTCCAAAAATGTTGATCATCTACATGTAGCTGATAACGTTACGCCTCCTAGAAAACTAATATATATCAGCCCAATAATCACTTCTTATTACACGACATCAGACAGTCGATTATCAGAAGTCCTTTGTTTAACTGCAGCTCGTCTGTATCAGACGGTTTGTGGTAACATGGTCAGAATTCAAGCTAAGCTAGTCCAGTGCCAGAGAGAGCTGGGCTACTGCTTAAACTCATATTAACCCAGTTTAAACCAACATTATTCCACTTCACTCTAACACTACTGTGGTACTGACCAACGGGACAACGTTAGACCAACTGACCAGTACACCAGTTAACGTTAGCCAGAAAGTTTAGTATCAATATTACTGAAGCAAAACAAAGGAAAAACACAGTTTACCAAAATACTACAGCTGAGTATTTCTGATTAAAAACGTGGTGTTAAAAGTGTGAAATTAAGAGAAAACAGCGCTCACCTGTCTGAATGCTCGTAAAAGGATGCAGCTCCAGAAAACGCTGCATCAGCTCATCCCTCTGAGAGGCCAGTCGCACAGCAGGAGACTCGTTAGGGACCAGCGCTGTACGTAGCGATAGGAAGTTCGATTCATTTTACTGAATCGGTTCTTTCGAACTATTCTGTTCAAAAAATCCAACGCCCGATTCAACCGATTTATTAACTTACCTCATGCTCTAAGAAGCTTAAGTTGGCTTCTACTTCGCCGGCTGCGTATTTAAATGTTGCCATCCCACCTTAAATAGTGCAGTAGTTGCATACATTAGAATTGAAAGAAGCAGTTCGAAAGAATCGGTTCAACAAGAACGAATCGAACTTTCCATAACTAGCTGTCTGTTCAAATAACGAATCAGCTTTTCATTTGAAGATGGCTGGAATTAAGGTTAAAGCAGCATTAGCTAAAGGAGTGGTTCACCTATAAATCACTTCTGGGTAAACCATTTATTTAAAGCATTGGTGTTCATGTGAATGAAACTTTCAGTGGATTTAAACACTGCACTTATGTGAAATTATGAAAGTTCTTAAAAATATTATCAACTAAAAAATAAGAAATGATTCTGCACCAAATATGTACTATTTTCACTGGGCTTGTATATTTAAGCATATAATAGTCATAAAACAATGAAGTTCTTGATATTTAACAGTTTAACAAAATGAAAAGCTGAACATTTTCCTACTATGATTAAATGATATCAAGAACTTAATTGTTTCATTACTGTAGCCTATGTGGGACATTTTTTCTTAACCATTCTACAAAAAGGCAGAGGTCCCGATCCCGACTACATACATATAGGGCCCTTGTCAGGCAGGGGGTGGTTGTAGAGCCACCAAACTCGCAGGATGTTGTTGCCCCACTGAGCCCAAAGGTCCCTATGCCCAAAGGTCAAGGACATACAGCCTTATCTGTTTGGCAGCTGTAATTTGCGGCCTAGTTAGTGAGAGGGCAGAATGTACATTATAAGGTCTATCGGTGTGGGGGAAGATTGTGGAGCTACCAAACTTGAAAGACTTTGTTGTCCCAACAGGCTGCCAACCATATCCCAGTTTAATGACCTGAGGCCCAAAGGTCAAGGAGATACTGCCTTAACTGTATGACAGCTGTTATTTGCGGCCTAGTCAGTGAGAGGGCAAAACATGCATTATGAGGTCTATCGAGGTGAGGTAAGGTCGTGGAGCTACCAAATTTGAAATATTTTGTCGTCCCAACAGGCTGCCAACCATATCCCAGTTTGGTAACCCTAGGCCCAAAGGTCAAGGAGATATGCTATTATCTGTATGGCGGCTGTAGGTTGGGCCTAGGTAGTTAGTGGGCAAAACATACATTATGAGGTCCAGTGAGGTGGGGATAGATTGTAGAGCCACCAAACTGGACACTTTGTTGTCCCAACAGGCTGCTGACCATATGCCACTTTGGTGACTCTAGGCCCAAAGGTCAAGAAGATACAGCCTTATCTATACAGCAGCTTTAATTTGGTGAACAAGTGAATGCATTTTTCCATTCATTAAATGACACAGTAGCCGACAACAACACAGAACAGAAGTGACTTTGATCATACAGGATCATTAATCTGTGGATAAAACTCTGGTTATGCTGGTGTTTGTCCTGTACTCAGGTGGAAGGAAGGTTTTGTAAGTACACATGTGGACCTTATATGTAAATAACACTTCAAATACATGAACAGAATCACGGCCTTGGTAAGCTGCCCCTCACTATATTCCTAATACAATACAAGAGCGTGAACAACTGAGTATCTCTTAGGAACATGTTGCACTCCATGATATTACATTAGCCAGTGTTTGCTAATTTTAACTAATGTCTATTAGTTTTTACTAATAATCAGCAAAATCAGGTGTCTGGTAAATACATACATAATACATGTTAACTACCTCAGCAGAGAAGCAAGCTACATACAAATAAGATTGTGTGTGTGTGTGTGTGTGTGTATATATATATATATATATATATATATATACATATATATATATATATATTCAGATCGTTTCAGATCATTTTAGAACATTTTAGATCTTATTTGAGCTGAATTCCTGTTGAAATTTAACTTGAAGTCCTTTTTGAACGACAAAACATGTTAATGAACAGCAGAATAATTAACAGCGTCTCTGTTTCTGAACTAAAGACTTGCACTAAGCACTAAAAAAGAGTTTGACTCGGCACAGTGCGGATATACTAGATGGAAACGACTCGATTGAATCAACAGAGTCGATTCCTTTCTCTGAGACCCACCGATGACAGAAACCAATGACAATGGAATCGATTCTGTACTTCAGCGCTTTGGTTTAGTAAATCGCCACTTTTACAGCTTATTTGTCCTCATCTGGTCAGATTTGTTCCGGTGTTGGGTTTATTAAGGATTTACTCGTCACTCTTCAGACGTTGTCCAGTGCTTTAGTCTTCATAAGGTGAGGAAAGTGGGTTTAATGGCTGCCGCTGCGCAGTGTGAGCTTGTTGTGCTTCTTTGCGATGTGCAGATTTGTGTTGTTGTTGTTGTTTTGTGGTAATTCTGTGCTTTTTGTGGTGATTCTGTGCTGTTTGAGCTTTAATCGCGGTTCGTGCTGCAGCAGCGGTTGTGGTGAATGTTGTGTTGCTGTGTCTCAGCATTTTGTACTCGTTTAGCGGCCGGTTGTCGTTTTCTGAGCGAGTTGTTTCGTGTGGCGTCACTGTTGCTGTACTGATAATGTACTTCTATTGATTCGGGGGTGAATCTCAGTCCATCGCGGGCAAAGCTCGGTGTTTTAACTGACGGAGGTTTCAGCCAGTCAGAAACGGTGGTTCTGTTTGGGGGCGGCGCTCGGGCAGCAGAGCGGACTCCTTACTCGTCCGTAGGGAGCGGTCTAGAACCTGATTGGCTAGAGCCTCCGCTGCTCAGCCACTATTGGTCAGACAGCCTTGTAGGCGGGCTCCTTCTACTCTACAGGCTCTGGCGGTAATGGCGGCTCTAAGCGCTAGGCTGTGCTCTTGTGAGCAGGGAGGCTAAGAACTGTGATGGACTGAGTTTTCTGAGGCTCTGTGTGGAAGTGTATTTGATTAGTGGTGGGAGGGGAGATTAAATATATTATTAATATTATTTTACCTAACAAAGTAAAACAGTCGGTATTGATTTCAGATTGACTTTAAAGGTCTCCTTTTCATGACAGTGAGACTAAAAAGATGATATTTTAGGACAGAATTATGGCCTGTTTTGAAATGGCCTGTCTAAATCTAAATCCTGATGGGGTCTCTCTAAAGATGGGACCATTAAATCTGGGAAAACTGGAACAGTGGTAAACATAAAGTCACCAACACAGCTCATCTGTGGCTGAGAGACCCATTTTATTCCAGCTACTGTGATCAAAAGGTTCTGCCACCAGATAGAGGTGTTCTCTCTCTCTCTCTCTCTCTCTCTCTCTCTCTCTCTCTCTCTCTCTCTCTCTCTCTCTCTGTGTTTGAAAAGTGGTTGAGTGCACCCCTGTGTAAAATTTCGGGGCTGGTTAAAAAATAGAAGCCCAGGCCAGACAACGCTCCTTATTTTCTTAATTAAGTTCTAAATTAAAGCCATTCTGTAATATTATTAGTGGAACAAAGAAATATGAATATCAGCTTCACTGAATTTCAACTTATATGTAGAAAATCATGGGTTATTTGAAAAAGAACAGTATGTGGATATTAGTGTATCTTCAGCTCTCTGCTTTTATGACCCGGGGCTGTATTACTGAAAATTCTTACCTTTTCATCTTAACTCAGATCTGACAGGTCACGATAAGATTTTTCACAAATTCGTATTACAGAAGCAAATCTTACATTAATTTAATAATCTTATCTTACAGAATCTTCTCTCATCTCAAGTTAGGAAATCTTAACTTACTCGATTGAAGTCGACAATCAACTGTCATGTTTGTTACTTAGCAACCGACCATACGGCTCAGATGAAACGTAAACAGGTAATCAAGTTAGTTAGCCAGACAGCTAACGTTAGCTACCGTTACTGGTGTAAAGAAAGTCAGATAAAACTAAAGCGGGATGAACTGAAAGTTAATAATGTTGTGGCAGCGATTTGTGCTGTTTTTCAGAGAGTCTTCAGTTTCAGTTTCAGTTCCCAATTGCTTTAGCCGAGCGCGCTAACGTTATTCCCCCTAGTATTTCATCATCAACATTAACAACGAAGGTAATAAGAGGGGAGAGTGGAGAGTGGAGATTGGAGATCGTCTCTGCAGCGTCTGGGACTTTTAAACGCTGTTAGAAAAACTCACAAGTCAAAGCCCCGTTTTCAGTATAGAAAACGTAGCTAGCTAACGTCATTATGTTACTAATAGTGAACTGTGCTGTGTATCTCCGCATAAAACAATAGAAACAGACGATTAAAACAGAAGTTACGACCGTCTGGGGTTTATCTTGAAGTTAAGAAAATTTTGGATATTTTGGCAACTTATGATGTTTCTGTACCGTTTTCTTATCTGGAAATAAGATTATAGACTTAACTGTTGTTCTGTAATGGCTTCTGTCCTAAATTCAGTCATAACTGAAGTTACCATGACAACAAAGAAGATAAGATATGATCTCAGACTAAGAATGTTCTGTAATATGGCCCCAGACCTCCAGACTGCCACAGTGCTGCTTTATCCACTGGGTATACCTGTTCATGGCCTGTATTCCAACTGCTGATCAGTGCCTGTGAAAATTAGCTCACAGTGTTATGTCTTAACATCCTTCATCTCTGTTTGTCTCAGTTTGTCCTTTTTTGTCCTAATTTAAAGGGCTGTGGTGTGAAAGGTGGGGGAGGGGATTGTGCAGGGTTATGTGTATTTGTATACAACCCCTGTTTATCAGGGGAAAAGAAACAATTTCTCTTTTTACAAACACATTGTAAAAAAAATGAGTGCTGTGGCGTCAGTTAGTCCTGGATACTCCTTGAAATCCAGTGCTGACTATGGAAAACAAGGCAGCTCTGCATGAGGCAGCACAGCTGAGTGACACAGTTCTCGGGAACAGAACCTGTCAAGTCTTGACTACTGCAACTCGCTCTTGGCTGGTCTTCCGATGCAGCCATCAGGCCTCTGCAACTCATCCAGAATGCAGCAGCAAGACTCATCTTCAATCTCCCAAAGTTCAGCCACGTCACCCCACTGCTGCATTCCCTTCACTGGCCTTCTGTAGCTGCACGCATCAGATTTAAAACCCTTATGGTTGCCTACAAAGCCAAAAATGGACCAGCCCCTCCCTACTTGATGGCAATGGTAAAATCTCGAACTGTACCACGAGCCCTTCGAGCTTCGAGTACAGCTCAGCTTGACCCGCCATCCTTCAAAGCGCGCGGAAGGCAAGCATCAAGACTGTTTTCTGTGATGGCACCCAGGTGGTGGAACGAACTCCCACTGGCTGTCCGAACAGCAGAGTCTCTCGCTGTCTTCAAACGCAGACTGAAGACACATCTGTTTATTCAGCACTTAAATGAGCACTGAATTAAGTATTGATTGTAAGGTATTGTACAGCACTTATGTATTGTATTGTATTGCACTGTTCTGTGTTTAACTCTGTCCCTTTTCACTAGGTCAATTTTCTCTAGGTGTCAATGACCTTCTGATTCTAGCAGTATCTAAGTTTAGGACTGTCTTTCTCTCTAACCTATTGGTAGCTAGCGAAGATTCTTTCTCTGGATAGACAAAGCACTTTTTGTAAGTCGCTCTGGATAAGAGCGTCTGCTAAATGATGTAAATGTAAATGT